>NC_057734.1:24984312-24990956 GCF_004010195.1 Chiloscyllium plagiosum | reverse complement strand
TCCAAAGCCCCTACCCCAAGTCCCTCCTCCCTAGCTTTTATCTTCGTCTGCTGGACACACTTTCCTCATTCCTGAGGAAGGGCTTATACCCGAAACGTCGATTCTACTGCTCCTTGGATGCTGCCTGACCTGCTGCGCTTTTCCAGCAACACATTTTCAGGTCTGATCTCCAGCATCTGCAGCCCTCACTTTCTCTCCTGGATGGTATGCAGCAATGATTTACAAAACAGACTTGAACACCAGATGCCACAGTCAGGAGCAATTCTACAAATTAAGGTTATGTTCCCCGAAACTTGGAAGAATATGTGTTTTGTTTGAAGTTTAGAGATATTAAAAGGAGTGAATAGATAAATATAAAATATATCCACAGGTTGGAGAATCTAAGATTAAAGGGCGCTGTCCTAAAAGTTTTGAGCCAGACCTTACATAAGTAAAATTAGGAAACTCCTCTATATGCAAATAGTGTTAGAAGCTTGGAACTGTTTTCCACAAAGAGAAATGTTTTCTTAATGGTTCGTTTTTAAACTGTCATTGGTTGATAACAGATTATGAGTAAATGTTATTGTTTTGGAGTTCGCTTGTTGATCAGTTGTGTTTACATTAGTGGCAGAATGTGGTGAAGGGATTAAATGGCATGCTCTTGTTTTCATGTTCCTGGCAGGAGTGATCTCAGAGCATTGAGTATAGGAGTTGGGGGGGGGGGGATCATGTTACAGCTGTACAAGACGTCGGTTAAGCCACTGTTGAAATACTGCATGCAATTCTAGTCTCCTTCCTATCAGAAGGATGTTGTGAAACCTGAAAGGGTTCAGAAAAGATTTAAAAGGATTTTGCCAGGTTTGCAGGATTTGAGCAATCAGGTGAGACTGAATAGGCTGGGACTGTTTTCCCTGGAGCATCATAGAGATTTATAAAATCATGAGGTGCACGGATAGGATAAGTAGACAAGATCTTTTACCTGGGGTCAGGGAGTCCAGAACTAGAGGGCATAAGTTTAGGGTGAGGGGGGAAAAGATATAAAAGGTACCCAAGAGGCAACTTTTTCATGCAGAGGGTGATAGAGGCTGGTACAATTGCAACATTTAAAAGGCATCTGGATGGGTATATGAATAGGAAAGGTTTAGAGGGATATGGGCCAAGTGCTGGGCTAATGGGACTAGATTAGTTTGGGATATCTGGTTGACATGGACGAGTTGGACCGAAGAGTCTGTTTCCGTGCTGTACATCTCTATGACTCTAAGAGAATCAATAGTTGCTAATGGGGACCATTAGTGGCTATTAATGGGTTGGTTTTGGTGGCAGCCCGTGTGATGACAAGGCCTGTTGTCTGGCAGTTGAAGTAAGGACGTAGAAGAATGTGCTCAGGCCCTAAAATTATTGAACTTGATACTGGGTCCTGAAGGCCGCACGGTCCCCAAGTGGAAAAAAAGATGTTGAGCTTTGCTGGAGCACCGCAGCAAGCCTGAGACAGATGTTCACCAGGAAACATAATGAAGTGTTAAAGTGGTAAGCAAGAGGAAGCACAGGCTAATATTTACAGACAGAATGTCGGTGTTCTGCAAAGTTGACATCCAGTCTGTGTTTTGTCTCCCCAACATAGAAACCACATTGTTAAACAGTAGAGTAGATTTGAGTGAAGTGCGGGTAAATTGCTGCTTCACCTGGAAAGTGTGTCTGGGGCTTTGGATAGTGAGGAGGGAGGAAGTAAACAAGCAAGTGTTACACCTTCTGCAATTGCATGGGAAGATGTTGTGGGGGTCTGAAGTGGTTTTGGGAGTGAAGGAGGAGTGGGCCAAGATATCCCAGACGGAATAGTCTTTGTGGAAGGCTGACAAGGGAGGGGATTGTGTCTGAGGCTGGATTATGATCCTTTGGATGTGGTTGCTAGTGGGGTGATGAGAGGATTGGGGAACCCTATCGCTTGTTGTGGGAGAGAAGGGATGAGGGCCAAAGTGTGGGAGAGGGGTCAAACATGACTGAGTGTCCTGCCATCAGCTGTTTTGTGCCAGTTTTATTATGACAAGTTTGTCTTTGGTGAGGGAATCCTCAGTTGAGGAAGAAGGTCGACATTTCAGAGAGCCCCTTGTAGAACTTGGCATAATTGGAATAGGGGTCCAGGTAGATGGATACCGTTTCAGCTTCTAGTAACTTGTATTTTATTCATTGGTCTCAAAGTTAGGATGCTTTCTATTACTTGCTGAATAATTTTAATAACTAATCAATTCATTAAATAAAATGATGTAGTGGTAATGTCAATTCACAGCATTAGTCTCAGGCTAATGCTGTGGGGACATAGTTTCAAATCTAACCATAGCAGCGAGAGTATTTTAAATTCAATGTGGAATTGAAAGTCTATTTCACTTCCATGCTCCAAGGTTTCTATCATCAATTGTTCTAAAAACTCATTTAGGGGAAGGAAATCTGCCATCCTTACCCAATAGAGGTCTACATGTGACTCCAGATTAGCAGTAATGGTTTCCCTTGACTGCACTCAAATGTTCCAGCAATCCCCTCAGTTGCCTTTTTAAACTAAGAATAGACAGCAAATGCTGGTCTTCCTGGCGATATTCTCACCCAATGAAAGAGTGCACTTTGGTCATAAGAATTGAAAGAAGTTTTAAAGGTATTAAATATGCAAATATTGATGCTCAAAAGGGACCTTCTTGTTAGTAAAGTACAAAACTAGCATCCAGGTAAAGCAATTAGGAAGGCAAGCGGCATACTAGCCTTTATTGAAAGGGAACTAGCATTTAAGATTAAGATAGTTTGCTAAAATTGGACAGAGCTTTGGTGAGACCACACCTGAAAGTGTGTAGTTTTGGTCTCCATATTTAAGAAAAATATAGTTGAGTTGGAAGAAATACAGGAAAGGTTCACAAGATTTGTCACTGAAATAAAAGAGTAGTCTGATGAAAATCTTTACATTCAGCCTAAGTTCTCTCGAGTATATTAGAATTCAAATGTACATAATTCTGAGGGGACTTAAATGGGTAGAGATTAAGAGGGTTATTTCCACCAGCTGACTGAGGGCACAATCTCAGGATAATAGTCAATTGTTTAGGATTGAGATGAGAGGAAACTTCTTTAAACGAATGTGAATATTTTGGATTCTCCATGTTCAAGGATTCTGGATGCTCCCTTGTTTACTTTATTAAAGCTTCAGCAGAATGATCAGAATTGAAGCCCACGATTCACTACCATCATACTGGTTGGTAAAACACCCTCAAGGGTTGTTTGGTCTACAACAATCCCAATTCTTGGGATCTTCTGTTTCTCCTTTTGTTGACTGTTTACAATTATGGTCAGAATAATTATTAACTGAACAGGAGAAAATTCCTAAGTGTAATTTGTATTTGGGTACCATTTTTTGAGTGCCGGCGAGTAGTCTAAAGTACCCAGGACTCCACATTTATCTCTTCTGCAACAATGTACATGCTAGCATTTTGAGAATATAGACTTGACACTCAGTTTCATCTAATAGTTGACCATAGGCATTAGCAAAGGGTGAAATATTTAATTATTTTCAAAACATCATCTGATTGCTACAAAGAGTTTAGATCCTACTGAGATGGATCAGAAGTGTTATTTTTGACCTCAATTGACAGAGTTTGCTTCCCTTGTTAATTGAATTTCTCTGCTTCCAAACACAACATGTCATATTTCTTGGAGACACAAACACTCTGAAAAGAATAGTGCTACCACTTTGAAACATGGCTACTGTCAACTTCTTACAAAGCAAGAACCCGACCTGTAGGTACTTGGAAAGTAAAGATCCTCTAACCTCTTTGCTTTAAAGGAAATATAAAATGTGGCTTATATTGTTCAGAATATTTATTGTATAGCCATCATTTTTGTTACATAAAATAACTTACCATTCCTAATAATGCCAACCCAGATCCGATATTTATCATTGTAGGGATAATATCAAATTTTCCAGCCTGTGCAAAACATAATATTGTTTAAGCAGTGTACATTTATGTTAGAAAAACTGACATGCTTACATTGTAAACCTTCTGTCCTCAATTTGTAACATGTGCAAGAAACTTGTAAATGTAAAAGGAACTCTAAAATCACTGTTCTGCAACTGTGAGTGAAGCTTTGTCATTTTTTTGATATCCAGAGATACTTTCCTTTTTTGCCGTATTCCTTTTTTGGTAGTTCATGTTATGTATTGACAATTGGTCTTTTTGTAGGATTGATGTAAAAAGTTGGAAACTGGTTGTGTCTAACTGGTTTGAGTCCATTTGTTTGCACCTTTTAGTGGAAATGTGAGGCTTTTCTTTAATTAAAGAGTTTGAGTGGCTCTTACATTCTTAGTAAAACTGCAAGTTTACCTGCTTCATTTGAAGAATAATGAGTTACTTTATTCTCTAGCCCTCAAGTATCTTGTTTAGCTCCCCTGCATTCAAATCAGTGTCTGTACTTGGCCTCATAGCTGCAGTCAGAAGGACTACTTAATCAAAATGTGCAGTTAGGTGAATTGGCCATGCTAAATTGCCCGTAGTGTTAGGTAAAGGGGTAAATGTGCCCGTAGTGTTAGGTAAAGGGGTAAATGTAGGGGAATGGGTCTGGGTGGGTTGCTCTTTGGAGCGTTGATATGGACTTGTTGGGCCGAAAGGCCTGTTTTCACACTGTAAGTAATCTAAGACTAATGTAATCTAAGACTATGTACTCTAGTCTCAGTCTGAGCTACATTCTTTCCATATTGCCCTCCAAACCAATTTTACCATCCAATATGTAGTTGGTGCATCTTGGGTTTCAATTCTAATTATCGGTTCCAGCCTTAATAAAGTGGAGCATAGAGAATCCTCTTAGATATGGAGAATCCAAAAGATTCACAACCCTTGAAGAAATTTCTTCTCAGCTCAATGGTAAATGATTGAGGGCACTGTCTCAGGATATGGGTCAATCAGCCAGTGGAAACAACCCTCTTAGTCTGTACCCTTTCAAGTCCCCTTGCAATCATGTACATTTCAATGAAATTAACCTTATGCACCCAACAAATCCCATGGATTTACCCTGAAACTTCAACAATCTGTCTGAAAGTGTGGCAGCTTGTGACAAATAACTTTGGCCTGTAGACATCACTTCCACTCTCAGAACCTTCCTTTCTTCCTGAAGAATGAGAAAGAAAGAATGAGATCCATGTGAGTTCTTCCTTCTTCCCTATCAACGTTCCTTCCTTTCACTAGCCATTTTCCATCCTCCTTGGATTTTGGAGTGGTAAGGTGATGATGGAGAAAGAGTTTGAATTTGTGCATTGGGTCAACGATCAGCCACCTCAGATACCTGCCTTGCCTTTGCAATCTTCTAGCTCTGAGTTCTTACTAATTTAGGAGCTGAAATTTTAAATTCTTCCATGAGAATTATTTCTCTAAATGTTTCATATGTAGTCTCTACCTTTAATGCCCATATCCAACAGTGCTACCTCAAACTATAGAAGCTTCCTCAAAGAAAAGCATAAATCTCATGATGATATCATTTGTTTGGCTATCTTTACAAAAGAAATGAAAAATACTTTTATGTCACTTTTATCAATGTTTGGGATGGTTTGCGTGTATTTAAGCAGCTTCCCACTCAATCTTAGATCTTTCTTCATCAGAATGGTCCCTAGAGTCCGTCGTCTTTTGCTCTCTGGTACGGTTTCCTTAGACTTCAGGCTTATTTTCAAAGTAAGTTTTATTTTTATTCTAAATCAATATTTTGCATTTATTAAAAATAAACAAAACTAGTTAATTCACAGCTCATGAAAATATAAATGTTTAACTGTTTAAAAATTAGTCCAAAATGCAAACATCTAACACGCATAAAGAAGAGTAAAACAGATTTGTCTTTGTAAAGTCAAAAACAACATTTTTGGCAAATAAAAAGGCACAAAGGATAGGGTTTGAGATATACAGATAACTGTCAGGTTGGATGTTCAAGTGCACAAAGACACATACTGCTGCAGACATACAATTGTCACTGGAGATGTTTGCGAACTCATTCAGGAAATATTGAAAAACTTTGAGGCTTCTCATGTGAGAGCAGGATTCCAGGTACCTCACTGAACCACAATCAAGGGTTCTTTTCCAGAAACAGGAGAGAGCGGAGCAGAGATGCTTCTCAGCTACTCCAAACAATATCAAAAGCAGAAACTGAAACCTGGTGGTCATAATTCCTGGAAGGTAATCTCTAATAAGCAAGGAGTTATCATAAGATATGTGAGTAATTAAGAAATGCCTTATTTTTAAAAAATCCCATAATCTACTATTCTCTAAATTCAAATCCACTTCCTGTCTTGTGCCTCAGCTGAGCCTATGCCTTCAGACTATCAGTCTCAAGATGAACTACACTGGACAGCTAATTTCACTTGTTATATTGCCTGCCTTACTCATGTCTATATCACATCCAGCGTTGTATCTTCTAAAGCTCTCCTGATCAGCCTCCAATCATCTTCTCTCCCAAAATATGAGCTCAACTAAACCTTATCTCAAGTATCACACTAGGTCCCACTCATCCATCTTTGTTTCATTAAATTGACTTCTCGCTGCCCCAATTTCTCCAATATTGGGTTTTGATCTTCATCCTGTGAATTTTTCTAACTGGAAAAGCACAGCAGGTCAGGCAGCATCCAAGGAGTAGGAAAATCAACGTTTCGGGCA
>NC_057734.1:24940939-24984301 GCF_004010195.1 Chiloscyllium plagiosum | reverse complement strand
AACTGGAAAAGCACAGCAGGTCAGGCAGCATCCAAGGAGCAGGAAAAATCAACGTTTCGGGCAAAAGCCCTTCATCAGAATCGATTTTCCTGCTCCTCGGATGCTGCCTGAGCTGCTATGCTTTTCCAGCACCACTCTGATCTAAACTCTGGCATTCCACACTTTTGCCTATTTTTCTAACTGGCCCAGCCTCTCAATTCTCCCCTTCCCCCACTCCTATATTTTCTATCCTTTGTACAGCATCCCATCAATCATTACTAGTTGTTGATTTTGCTCAGATCGATTTATCTCTTCAGTATATCCTCTTACTTTAAGTTCCTGTTTAAAAGCATCATTTACAACTGAAGATTACGACTTGAGTATCTCCTACTAGTCATTTTTTTTGTTTATACCAGTGAAGCACATTGGTAACCTTAATATAGAAAAAAAATCCCAAAAAATGCACATTGTTATAGGCTAATAATCATAGCACAATGAGGGAAAAAAAAGTATGTTAAAACCATCAAATTCAAACACAACAAATACAATAATTCTGCTTTAGTTATTTCCTAGTTTGCAAATACACTATGTCACGAAGTTGTGTAGAGTACTTAAGAATTAGAAAGTAGGAAGTTAGATTTTGTTGGTATTAATGACAGTGGAGAAAAATGCGTGGACCCTTTAAGAGATAAAGCTTGGAGGTGGAAAGATGTATATACAAGCAGCTGTAGATGCACACAGTTCTAAAATTGAAATGTATCAATTAGCTGTGTAATTGGATACCTTAGGTTTGTTTTGATGTTTTGGCCACTAGTTAGAATTTAGCCAATTAGTTTAAACTAGGCCCTGAATACTGAAAAGAGGTAAACACAATGACTGCAGATGCTGGAAACCAGATTCTGGATCAGTGGTGCTGGAAGAGCACAGCAATTCAGGCAGCATCCGACGAGCAGCAAAATCGACGTTTCGGGCAAAAGCCCTTCATCAGGAATAAAGGCAGAGAGGTCATTTCCTCTGCTCCCCACCCCCCTCTAGCTTATCTCTCCACGCTTCAGGCTCTGTGCCTTTATTCCTGATGAAGGGCTTTTGCCCGAAACGTCGATTTTGCTGCTCGTCGGATGCTGCCTGAATTGCTGCCAGCACCACTGATCCAGGATCCTGAATACTGAAAGCCAATTGAATTTAAATCTGATGGTATTGACAACTTTAAACCAAATCATATTATTATGAATTTGATGTGTTATGGAGATATGTATAAAGGGTTTTTAAAAAATGTTGGAGTGAGCCAACTGCCATCTGAAGAGACAGCAAACATGCCAATGAGAAATAAATACCAGACTCTCACAAAAAATCTCCATGCTCTCTAAAAAGCACCATCTATCTATAAAATATACCACGGCACTTATAGCTACTATCCCAGACAGCAGAATTCAGACAGAACCATACTGTCACAAGAATTCAATGGAAAGAGGTGTTTCGGAAAGCAGATCAACGGAGAAGACCCATTCTGTGTGAAGTCTGAGAGACCCAGTTTTAATTTATTGTTTTCTTATTACTTGAATAAGTGGGACCTGTGTTGTTCAAACAGCATACCAAAAGAATTTAGTTCAGTTAGGGGTTAGGTAGTAGTTAGGCAGGAATTGTCTGGGCTGTTAGTAATTCTGTTAATTTGTTTACTATTAGAGTTAAATAAATCAATTGTTAATTGTTACTCAAAGTGAATATCAGGAATTCCTTTCATTTACCCACTCCTTTATAACAGATTCAGGGGTGACAGGGGAGGTTAACAAATTATGAGGTGAGGTGCCACTCCCTGTGTGTTTTGATTTTGGTTACCAGAGTCCACCTCCCCTTCATAACAAATATTTGACTATTAATAAAACATTGAAATTTTCATGTTGCATACATCAGGACAAACGCAACAATGTCAAATTTCAAACAATCACTTAGAACAAGGTGCTAACTGGTTTGCAAATCAACTCCAGCTACGGCATTGCTATGTTAATGTTAGATGTGATTCCACAACTGGACAGCATTTGTGAATGATCTTGAGAGTGTGCTAATAGCTACACAAACAAATAATTTAAAATAATCAGTCAAGCATTTGATGTGACTCACTTTATGCTTGTTAGAAGCACATATTCATTACAAGGACTAGTTTTCAGCAAACAAAAGGAAAATATTCAAGTCTTGCAATCTTTTTAAATTACCCAGGAACTTGGGAAGGCATTAGTTTCCTGTTGATTTCTTTCTACCAACAGTTTTTGCTCCAGTAATAACTTCTAACTTATGTATCCTGCAACAAAGAGCACCTTATAATGAAAATAGCTGTTCAGTCTCTCTTCTAAGCCTTTCACTTTAGATCATATTTTTCCAAGTTCATGCAAGCATTATTGTCCATACATCCCCACCAGCTTTCATCACTCATTGAAACTCCTGAATCATTTGAGCCATTACTCCTTTAATCAAAAATCAAACTCTGTTGCTTGTTGTAGGTTCATATTCTTGATTTCCTGATAGTTTTACAACTGAGGAACTTACAGTTGTAGTTGCACAGATGAATCAGAATGATGCAGCAGGAATGAATGGGGAGCATTTATTAGTTGTTAAGCTACCAAAAGTCCTTTTACTGATACCTTATACTATTGCTCTCCCTCTTCAAGAAGCTAAGTAAAATCTTAGACTCATCAGTCCTGACTTCATTATTAACTGAACCTCTATAAGAAATAAAAGAAGCCATTACAATACAATATTCATATACCATTTGCAAATGGTTGGCTACACTTTTACCTGCACTTTTCAGTTATACAACTGGACCACAACAACAACAACTAATACAAGTAATAATGGTAGTGGGGAGTGTTAAATTTATACTGACTGCTCTCACTGCTATTTTTTGGGGGGGGTAGTAGGAAATACTTCCACATGTACATCCAAATGCATAGATGCTCAAGATCAGGAAAAAAATGAAATTTACCATTCTCCTTATATTATGAAGACAACTGCTGGAAAAAAAAACTATCATTTTTAAAGTTAGAAAGACCATTACTTTGCAACTGGGATAAATAAAAACCAATGGAAGAGAGTGTTCTAAAGTGCTTTAGGTTCAGTGTAAAAATCATAGCAAACCACAAAGCTTACAAGTGCAATGTATGAGTGTTAGAGCAAACTTTATTAACTAGTACCTATGCATCCAGGAGTGTGCTGATTGATCAAGTGGTCCACATAATCAATATAAAAACACACTTGAATCGTAGAAAAATAATGCGGGGGTATACACATCACTGTTAGACTTTATTTATAGAATAATGCAACTACACCTTAAATAAAACATACTGGTAGAGAACCTTCTCACTCGCACCCTCAAGTGACTACCCAGACATTGAGATTATGACAATAAAGTAAAATTCCGGTATTTGAGGTATATAATTTTTGCCTGTTTATTGAGTACAAAGTTCATAAGGTGCCAGTTTACTTATTACTTCTGATTAGATTACTTACAGTGTGGAAACAGGCCCTTCGGCCCAACAAGTCCACACCGACCCGCCGAAGCACAACCCACCCAGACCCATTCCCCTACATTTACCCCTGTGTTCTGTGTTATAAATTTCACAAAAAACATGGCTTTGTATTTAATGCTCATGATTTGGAGATGCCGGTGTTGGACTGGGGTGTACAAAGTTAAAAATCACCCAACACCAGGTTATAGTCCAACAGGCTTCCAATTAAACCTGTTGGACTATAACCTGGTGTTGTGTGATTTTTAACTTTGTATTTAATACTGGCATCAGATACTACAACTGTCTGCTGCCAGAGTTGTAATGTGAAGTTTGAAAAAGGTTATCTTAAAAATTACAAATAAATAGCATTGAGGACACAGATTATGAGCACATAAGATATTGGAAGATCAGTCAGCTGCTGTGCACATTCCAGTTAGATTATTGTGTGACTGTCAAGGTTACTTGTTTCACATAAGTAGAAATATATTTTAAATAGCTGTATTCCTGATGAAGGGCTTTTGCCCGAAATGTCGATTTTCCTGCTCCTCGGATGCTGCCTGACCTGCTATGCTTTTCCAGCACCATTCTAATCTAGACTGGTTTCCAGCATTTGCAGTCCTTGTTTTTCCCCAAGTAGAAATATAGGCAAGGAAGCTAGACCACTTGTCTAGGATCTGCAAATATAGTTACATTTTTGTTTCAGGCCACTTTGAGCTAGCAGAAGATTTTTGAAAATCTACTCACATGAATCAATTGTTCTATATTTCAAGATCAAGAACTCTGATTAGTTAACTGAATATTTTTATTCTAAAGCTGTTATGCAAAGCAATTAAAGGAAAATAATAAAACTTACACTCACCTGTCCAAAAACTTCAACCTCAAATCGTATTCCATACGTCTTGAACAATGTTCTTACTTCTATTCCATTCAAATTTACGAAGTATTTAGCAAATCTGGTTTTAAACAGAAATAACATACAGTTCACAAATTATAAACAGTGACTTTTCTTCAATTATTCTTATGATACTTTAACCAAAGATAAACCTTTACCCTTCACTATAATTGCAGCACAAAAGTAACTCTGTGCTGGAGAAATGCATTGAATGCAAAGCAGCATTGAGAGGTCTGCAATCTTAACTGTGTGATAATAGAGAGCTGCAAGTTGAAAGGAGTGCATTAAATTGTGAGATGGTCTGTTTCTCAAGTTAATTTGCAAAATTGTCCAGTTTGGATCAGATGGCTTCACCAAATTTTGAATGCACTCACATTGTTTTATGTCCCAATCACATCAGCAAAATAAAGACCAGGTTAAAAGAGTGGGAGACAGGGATACAAATGTTACACATGAAATTATGCAATATTCAAATACCCTCATTTTTATACCCAACTCAGTACCTGTATCCAAATGTAGCCCAACTCATTAGTTTTGGCACAGAGACATTATAAAGAACCATCCATTCAATATACTTATTCAAAAAGGAATTTTAAGCAAAGCAGAAAAATTATATTTAATGTGCACATACACTTTTTAAAATGTTTTAAAATATAATTATCCTTATGGAAAGCTGGGTTTTAAATGGTTCATTACATTGCACAATTTAAAAAAATTCTTCCATCATTGCATGTTCCTAAATTTGCTGCTCTTCATATGCACAAGTCAATGGCAGCAAAAGCATATTGCTAGTGTTACTATAGTAGTAATCCAGGTAACTGAATTAATGTCCCAAAGGCACAAGTTAAATTCCCACCACAACAGCTCAATTAAACCATAAAACTACTAAGTTGCCATAAAATTCCATCTCATTCACCGTTGTGAAGACAGAAATCTCCCACTCCTACCTATTCTGGCCTAATTTTGACTCCTAATGTGGTTGAGTTTTAATTGCACTCTGAAGCAGCTTAGCAATCCACTTAAATCTATTTACTAGCAAGTCTAAACACAAGATAAATCACATGGCCCAGTACTACAAAGGTCACCTCATTTCACATAGCAAAATTGGGGAGTTGACTGTTGCATTTCAAGAAGCTGATGTCTTCTACAAAAGCAGGAGCTTTAGTAAGGAGGTGATTACTCTGCAGGCAGCAAGGTTAGACTTTCCTGCCCACAATGACTGATGATGTCATTGTAATGTTATGTGATCAGACTCTTAAAAGTGATAGTCCACTATAGGGACCAAATACACAACATCCCTTGCTCTTTACATCAGAGTTTCCTGCAATGAAAGCATTCACAGTATTTATAATCATTTTACAATAGTCAGTAGGTAAGATATTCCAGAGGATGTCAATTCCTGAGTGGCTGTTGGTGCACCCCTCAGATGTTTGTTTATTTTTCTCATTCGTTTTAACATTTGGTGTTTTAGCTGTACTCGGAACATTATCTAATGTAATCTTTTCCTGAGACAAGTGAACATGTGAATCTCTGAACAATGTCATTGTGTTCTCCACCAAGGTCTCCCACAGATGCTTCAGTTAATGTTCTGTCCTCAGGTATATTCAAGTCTCTTGGTATGGTTATTTGTGGATCTTCAAGTAATGTTGTCTCTGACACATTCATTATGGTTGCCAAGAGTTTATCTGCATGCCTTCTCCATACTACATTGTCTCATCTTTATGGTGTAGGAGACCAATCCAGTCTGTGCTACATTGATGACTGGTAGCCACTTCTCATCAGTGGTGTAATTCCTCTAACATTTCTAGACCTGTTTGGAAAATGAAGCGTTTGGCCTTATTCTCCCATTGGAAAACCTGATTCTGTAGTTTCCTGTCAACAACGTCTTTTGTCATGGATGGTTTCAGCAAATCAAATTACTTTATCATGAACAATGTTGGACAACTTTGAGTTGTTGAGTGGGCTGTCTTCCAGAAGACTAACAAAAATTGGCTGAATCTTTTGTGAAGTGATCTTTGTTCTCAAGTTACCTTTATAAAATATTTAATTGTCTGAACGGACTTCTCTGCTAAATAATTTGGGATTTTAGACAATCCGTAACCTCGTAAGTGATAATAGTCCAAGTTATTCCAGATATTCAAACCTTGCAAAGATCTCCTGTAATCTTTCAATGGTTTTTCTCTGAAGATGTTGTCTTCATGATGTCAAGTTCAGGCCATGTTGTATGTGTGTATACCCCTATGAGAAACAACCGTCCTTCAAACTATCTAGCATATGGATTCTTTGCCATGGCCATTCCAATGACACTGATAGAAACTCTTGCACAACCTGTACATAGTTGTGCCTTCTCAATTCTGGAGTCAAACCCTGGCGACCAAAACTAAATTTTGGCATGCTCCTTTATTCTGACAATGTTACAGTGACCTTTGTACAGTTGATTTAACACGCATTTCCTTAGCTGTGGTGGAATGATAACCCTAATTTCTTATAAGAGACCTCCTGCTTGTACAGATAGTTCTAGCTTCGATGTGACATGTGGCTTCAGTTCTGGGATTGTTCCTGTGATCTTACCACAAAGTACCATGTCTATTACTTTGGATACAGTGGATCAGTTCTAGAATACTTCTTAACTTGTCCTGTCATTACCAGAGTATTTGCACTTGTTTAAAGTAGAAAAGGATCTACATAAGGACTGTTTTTAGTCAACTTATATGACTATCAGCATCCCCATGTAAGTTGGATTGTCGATACTTAATTGTTTATGTGTGAACTGACAGCAACAATGTCCAAATCTGCTTAAATACCAAGGCTACAAAAGCAGGTCAGAGACTGGGAACTCTGCAAGAACTAATTTAAGTCTCTCCAAAATCTTCCTAACATCTACAAGGCACAAGTCAAGAGGATGATGAAATATTCCCCACTTGCCTGGATGAAACCAATTTCACATCACTGAAGATCACAGGAGACATCCAGGAGCAGCTCACGTTATTGGCAACCTATCCACCAGCTTAAATATTCATTCCCTCCAATGTTAGTATCACATATACCATAATAACATGTACTGCAGGAGCTCACTAATGTCCCTTTGACAGCACTTTCCAAACTGAAGACCTCCATCAACTAGGAGAACAAGGGCAACAGACAACACATGCAAGTTCTCCTCAAAGTTACACATCATCCTGACTTGAACTATCACTGGATCAAAATCCTAGATCTTCTCCCTTTACCACATGAACTACAGTTCAAGAAGGCAACTCACCACCAACTTTCCCATGCGCAACAAATTCTGATATCAGAAATGCCCATGGTCGGGGAACTGAGTACAAGAATCAGGATGTCATGTTGCAGTTTTATAAAACTTTAGTGAGGTCACACTTAAAGTATTGCGTTCACTTCTGGTTGCCACATTACAGAAAAGATGTGGAAGCTTTGGAGAGGGTGCAGAAGACATTTACCAGGATGCTGCCTGGATTTCAGGGTATAAACTATAAGGAGAGGCTAGAAAAACTTGGGCTGTTTTCTCTGGAGCAGCAGAGGCTGAGGAGAGGCTTGATAGAAGTCTATAAAATTGTGAGATACATAGATAGGTCAGAATTTTTTTTTCCCAGAGTGGAAATGTTTAATACTAGGGGCATACACTTAAAATGAGAGAGAAAGTTCAAAGGAGATGTGAGTTTTTACACAGTGAGTGGGAGGTCGGGAACACATTGTCAAGGGTGGTGGTGGTGCCAGATATAATAAGGGCATTTAATGGACTTGTAGATAAGCACATGAATATGCAAGGAATGGAAGGATATGGACCAAAGGCAAGCAGAACAGATTAGTTTAATTTGCTATCATGTTCTGCACAACGCTGTGGGCTGAAACCCCCATTCCTGTGCTATACAATTCTATGTTCCCAAATCTCAGCACTTCTCCACCTCATTTTATTTCTCACCTTCTAATGAATGTATATTCATTATTATTCCCACAAAAATGAATCACCTCACATTTTGCTCGTGAATTTGTAATTTGGTATAATCTGTGAGTTTTGCCAGTGTTTCTCTAATGTTTGAATAAATGGTTCATCATTTCTATGAATTATAAGTGGTCCCAGTACCTATCCGCGTGATACACCACTTCCCACTCTCTCCAAGTCCAGAAAAAAAAACTTTCCTTAACTTCTAGCCTTCGTTCCTTTTATGTAACATATTTCAATGCATTCTCCTGCATTGATGCTGAATCTACATGCTGGCAGCTTACCATGAGTTTCTCGAGTTGTATTTTACAAATAATCGATAAGGACAAGGAATTTAATAAAGATGGTTAAACATGCTTTCAAAATTCATGCAGATTATTTGCCTCTCTCTAGATATTTTGTTACCTGATCTTTTAATAAATCTTGTAGCAGCTTTCCTAAAACTGATGGTAATCTAACTAGTCTATAATTCTCTGCATTTTCTTTGATCTTTTTCTTTGGAGACAACGATAGTGTTCACCATTTGTTAATCTTCTGCCATTCTTCCTTTTTGTTTTTTTTTGTCTGGATACTCCTCATAATGGGATAGCCAGGGTATATCCCTGCATTTAACTCTAATTTCAAAGAATTAAGTACTCCGCCAAACAAAATCTCTAATTAATGGATTTAGGTTTATCTACACTAATGATAGAAATTACTTTGGTTAATCAGAAAATGATAATTTTGGAGTTTGTCTTTTCCAAATGCATTGCTAGAAGGAATATTCAGCCACAAGGAAAACTTGCACACAGGTTCTAGGTAATACTCTTTTGAAAGAATGTCAGTCAAGTTAAACAGCCCTTGACGGGGAACTGTAACAAAAACAAGAATTAACAGTCAACAACAACTTACAAAACTAGGACAGAAACTTTTTAAAATCCAATCAAATATTGTTACTTGATGATGCACCCTATCCACAGAAGTGCCTGTTGGTCTTTAAAGACAAAGTTGCAGGTTCTATTCTTGAGTTAATTGAACTCAGCAGAGGTATACTCTTTACTTTCGCCATTCCTTTGAAATGATAATCATTGGATCACTCAACTATTCACAATCAAAATGATCCTCATTTCTTCAAACACCCACAAATGTACATCCCGCCTACAACAATGAAACAGGAGTGTAATATAAAAAACACTCCTTGTTGGTTTCTTCTCCTCTCCCTCCACTACTCAAGCTCCAAAGGATTAAGACTAGACATTGTGGTCCTGGATTTCAGACTTTAACACCACAGTGGGAAGGTACTGAACCCTTAGAGAAGCTAAAATATTGAAATGTATTTTGCAGTTGTTTGACCTTTATTTGATAAATACTTTTTAAGTGAGTATATACCTAAAATTGTACCCAGGCGATACTGTTGCAGCAAAGTCTCTGTTGTCAAGGCGCCGAAAGACATATTTTGGAATGCACTTAGATGGTGATTGGTCCAGATTACAGTTCCACTCTATTAAAATCCCCATCACTCCACCCTGTAAAACAGATAATATCAAAGGATAGATTGTGTATGAAATAAAAGTTCATTCAATTCTCTGTCTTTACTGACATCTAGACATTTTGTCTTGCTATCATTTCATTGTAATGAGAACTCCATTTTGAAAGACTTGGTGTCTAGAAATCAAAATATTCTTTCACTCAAATGTTAGGTCTAGTAATTTCTGCTAAAAGTATGTATATATCATAAAATGATAAGGTTGGGGTCAGCTATGATGGGACTTCAGAGGGGACTCCTGTGCCAACAGTCATTTGATCATGTGAAAACGATACAACTACTATCCAGGACAGTAAGATAACATTGGCCACTGTTTAACTTGTCAACTTCTCACTCCCCAGCTAATCCAGAACTATTTCACATCAGTTCTCCCATCTTTCTCATTCTGTAGCATGTACAGTGAAAACTAAATGGTTGAAGAGGGAAAAGTGATAACATTCAGAAGCAAGAAATGAAAAAAAATCTGAAAAAAGTGAGTTAGAAAGCAAAACAGAACAAAATAATGAAAAATTAAGAATGACAAGAAGGAAAATTTGGTTGAGTAGACCAAAGACAGCCAGTGTAATGTGCTGCATTCTACCACCTGATGAAGGAGCAGTGTTCCAAAAGCTAGTGCTTCCAAATAAACCTCGAACTATAATCTGGCATTGTGTGATTTTTAACTTTGTACACCCCAGTCCAACACTGGCACCTTCAAAGCATTCTACCATAATTTTGACAGTTGTCATCTTGACATCATTGTTGTCACTTCTGTAGGTGAAGGATAGCCATTTGGCAATATGCTGCAGGGCAACAAATAAATCAGTGCTTTCAGGTGACAGAAAAAAAAGACAGTAAGGAAAAGATTAAATGTACGACAATTCTTCACAGCACATTTATTGTAAATTAGAGTCACAGAGAGATAGGAGAAGAAAGGAGAAAAATCAAGACTATTATAGGCAAATAAGAACTGAGATTAATTTATGAAATGTCGATTCTAACAATAGGTTAGAAAATTGTCCTATTCAGTGTCATTCTTTAAAATTATAATTTAGACTTCCTTTTCACACCTTTTTAATCAGTAGTAATTTGTTTTGTTAGATCATAACCATGTTTGAATCCAGGTCTCTTGATTATCAAGAATTATATTTTTTAAAAATATAAAATATTAAGTTTTTATGCACAGGATGTTAATTATTCAGAAGTTTAGCTCTCATAATAATAAAATAAATTTCTTGAGAAACTGCTATTTTTGTGTAGTGCTCATTAGGGAGACTCTATCATTTAAACAGTAGAAGTCTGTTAAGGCCTACAGATGAAGATGTTGAGGTCTTAAACAGATTCTATCTGAACAATGCAAAACAAACCTGAACAGCTAATTTTTGAAAATCCTCCTTTGCTTCTTGAACCATATCCCCAAGACGAAATATTGGACAGAAAGGGTCAGTAGTTCGATTGAATATACAAGATTTTAAGTAGCTTGCAGTTGCGTTTGTCAAAATATTTCTCCTGCAGTAACAGAAAACAAATCCGTCAGTTTATTACTATATTGCGTACATTTACAAATGAGCAATTCAAAGCACTGCTATACTTACTTTGAAAAATTGAACTTAGGAAAGGTAATGCTGTTCTTTATTAACACTGTGAAGTTCTCAGCTGCTCCAAGAATTGCAGGACTATGAACCAAAAACATTTACAACATGAATATGAATACCACCATACTTGTATTTAATTTTCCTTTCAATGCTTTTTGATTTCCTTCTGTTTCACCGATGTATTCCATGAAAATGGAATTCTTGCTATTTATAATTAAATAAGTATAAGTATGCCACATATCTACACCCATTCCTTCATACTGAAGCTGATGTCAAGGTTCAAGGTAATCTATCTCTGAAAATAGAAAACTAGCAATTGACTTAATTAAGAGATCCAATCTTTTAGAATTGACAATGTTTCGCTCACCGGTTGGAGAACTGCCTAACAGAACCGAGAATCCTACAGGCACTTAGATGGCCACTGCTAGGTCTGCAATCATTCCCTTATTTATTTTCTGATCAACCTCTTCGGGGATTATTATTAAACACCTCTGGAGCAACTGGGACATGGAGGCTTTCTGGCTCAGAAGAAGGGATACTACCACTATGCTACAACAGCCCACTTTCACAGTTTAGATAATTTCTCATGAACCTGTTCAGAGATGTTACGATACAACTCTATAGAAGGTAGGGCTTGAACCCAGTCCTAATGATTCACAGGTCGGGACATTACCACAACACCATTACAGCACTCCATTATCAAAGTTTAGATATTTTCTAAGTAATATTCCCTGGGAATGTGCATGCTCACAGGATTAACAGGGGCATGCAAATAGCAGAGGGTGACTTTGATCCAGTGACTTCTGGGTTATGGGTCCAAAATGCCACTGCTGTACCATTCTGACACCACCACTTTCAAAATGTATTGTACGGCATGGAAATAGACCCTTTGGTCCAACTCATCCATGCTGACCAGATAACCTAAATTAATCTAGTCCCATTTGCCAACATTTGACCCATAAATGTCTACACTTTTCCTATTCGTATACCCATCCAAATGCCTTTTAAATGTTGTAATTGTAGCAGCCTCCATTAGTTCCTCCGACAGTTTATTCCATACATACATCACTCTCTGCATGAAAAAGTTGCCCTTATGTCCCTTTTATATCTTGCACCTCTCATCTTAACCCCATGCACTCGGGTTTTGGACACCCCTACCCTGGGAAAACACCTTTTTATTTACCCTATCCATGTCCCTCATGATTTTATAAACCACTATAAGGTCACCCCTCAGCCTTTGACACTCCAAGGAAAATAGCTCCCCTCAAATCCTCCAACCACGGCAACATCCTTGTAATTTCTTTCTGAATCCTTTTAAATTTAACAACGTCTTTCCTACAGCAGGAGGCCCAGAATTGAACACGTTATTCCAAAAGTCATTTGACCAATGTCCTGTACAGCCGCAACATGACATCCCAACTCCTATACTCAATGCACTGACCAATAAAGACAAGTGTACCAAACACCTTCTTCACTACCCTACCTGTATGTGACTCCAACTTCAAGGAACTATGAACCTGCACTCCAATGCCTCTTGGTTTGGCAACACTTCCCAGGACCCTACCATTAATTGTGTAGTCCTGCCCTGATTTGCCTTCCCAAAATGAAAAATCTCACATTTATCTAAATTAAACTCCATCTGTCACTGTTTGGCTCATCAGCCCATCTGATCAAGATCCCACTGGACTCCAAGATAACCTTTTTCACTGTCCCCACACCACCAATTTTGGAGTTGATTTGGGTAGGAATTCTCCCTGAGGAATTCCTGAAGTTGAAATGACTGATCTTCAACCATCCCAGTCATATTCCTTTGTTCTAGGTATGATTCCTAAATAAAATGAAACTGAGTGTCAGTGAGCAGATTCTTCCTGAGCAAGAACTGCTTGATGGCATTCTTGATGACACCACCTATCACTTTACTAATGATCAAGATTAGATTGATGGGGCGGTAATTGGCCAGGTTGGATTTGTCCTACTTCTTGTGTACAGGATATACCTGGGCAATTGCCAGATAGATACCAATTTTGTACCTGAGCTAGACCCACTTGACTAGGATTGCAGCAGTTTGGAGCACAAATCTCTAGTTCCATTGTCAGAGCCTCCACTACCTACAATTGTTCCTTGACATCAGGGAGTGAATCAGATTGGCTGAAGATGGTAATGGTGTTATCTGGGACATTGAAAGATCTGATTCAATGAGTATGCCTATATCAGGCTGTTACTTGACAGCTCTCCCAATTTTGACACTAGCCCCCACATGTTAGTAAGGAGGACTTGGCAGTGTCAACAGGGTTGTGTTTGTCATTTCAAGTATTTGTCAATGTGATGTGTCATGTTTCATTTCTTTTTGCAGACTTTCCAGTGGTTGGTACAACTGAATGGCTGGGATTGAACATTGTGATCAGGATTTGGTTAATTAATTGGCTGAGTGCCAGAGGAGTTTCTGCAAATGAGCACTTTTTGTGGAAAAAGTTAACAGAACAAAGGACTTTTCAGGAGTCAGCCTTCGAGACCACATTTGAGAAGCATGAAGTCATCTTCAGAGAAGGCAAAGAACCACAAAGCAAGATCTACACAGAGCAAAGTTGGGCACTTCATTTGAATTGGGTTATATTTGTTTCAAGCCAAACTAATAGTTAAAGTTAAATTAAGGGTAAATGTGGCTTCAGTTAAACTAAGGTAAAGTGAGGTTAAATGAAGTAAGGTAGAGTTGGAGTTAACTTGGAGAAGTAAGAAGTAATTGTTGCAACAGAATGTTTTATATTGAGTATTTGGTACGAGGCCACGCCTGAAAGATCCAGATTCCCAAACAAGGACTCTATCCTCCTCGCTCCATCTGCGCAGCCCCCCAACCGGCACAACTCAAAAAAAAAACTTTCCAAAGGCTGAGCCGGTCTTCCCAGGACCACTAGTCAAAATACCAGCACCATTTCCAGTAGATGCAATGGACCGGGGAGCTCTCCTCCCTCCTCAAGGCATGCCAGACACTTGCCTGGTCCAACACCTCAACCAAACAATTTCCGCTTCACAAACAGCATCTCCCTCTCCGTTGCCCAAGCTAGAGCAGCACCCAAGGCTTCAATCCACCACAACTTAATCATGGATGGCCCATCAGCACACTCCGACTTGGCCGTCCCCAGGCGAGCCCCAAGCAGACCCTCCCCGGGTCACAGAACACAAAACAATCAGGCCGCATGCAGTCCCCCCCACATCACCGATGGGCCGCTGGCCGCACCCACGTCAATGTCCCAGAAAGCTTCAAACCCCTGCAAGAAGCACTCCACGAACCCACCATTCCCCAATAGGAAAGGATCCACACACCAGCACCGGGGGTCCATCCCACCACCTCAACCTCCACATAGACTGCCGCATGATCAGAAACAGCCACACTCACCACCTTACAGGAGAGCACCAAATCCAGAAGGTTGAGGGGACAAAAAGCACACCAACTCTGGTGTGGCACCCGCGTGGGTCAGAGTAAAAAAAAAATCTCCGCCCTCAGGGTGAAGACACCCCCCACACATCCACCAGTCCCAGCTCCCCATCCAAATCAACCAGCTGCCTAGATCACAGAGACACGCCCGCACAGCACATAGGCACCCTGTCCACCTCGGGATCAAAAACACAATTAAAATCTCCCCCGACAACTATATGACATAGCCCAAGGGCCGTCAGCCTGGAGAACACATCCGATATGAACCCAAAAGGTTGTGCGAGGGGGGCAGTACATACCCAAAACCCACACCCTCGAGCCCCAAGTATCACAAACCATCCAGACTCACCCTTCATCCAGACCAACACCAGGAATGGAAGACCCCTCCCAAATAAGAATGGCCACTCCCCCACCCCTCGAGCTGAAGGATGAAAAGAACACCCGACCAAATCCTCCCTGCCTCAGCCCCAAGCGCCCCACATCAGCTAGGTGCGACCCCCACAAAAGGGCCACATCAACTCTCTCCCCTTCAAGATTTGACAATATCTTTCTCCACCACATCCTCTGGCAGCTCATTCCATATACACACCACCCTCTGTGTGAAAAGGTTGCCCCATCGGTCTCTTTTATATCTTCCCCCTCTCACCCTAAACTTATGCCCTCTAGTTCTGGACTCCCCTACCCCAGGAAAAAGTCTTTGTCTATTTATGATATTCATGCCCCTCATGATTTTATAAATCTCTATAAGGTCACCCCTCAGCCTCTGACGCTCCAGGGAAAACAGCCCCAGCCTTTTCAGCCTCTCCCTGTGGCGCAAATCCTCCAACCCTGGCAACATCCTTGTAAACCTTTTCTGAACCCTTTCAAGTTTCATAACATCATTCCGATAAGAAGGAGACCAGAATTGCACGCAATATTCCAACAGTGGCCTCACCAATGTTCTGTACAGCCGCAACATGACCTCCCAACTCCTGGACTCAATAAGGGAAAGCATACCAGACACAGAATCTTGAAAAGGCTCATAGGTTTTGAATGATTAAATTAGATTCCCTACAGTGTGGAAACAGGCCCTTTGGTCCAACAAGTCCACCCCGACCCTCCGAAGAGTAACCCACCCAGACCCATTTTCCTCTGACTAAAGCACCTAACACTATGGGCAATTTAGCATAGTCAATTCACATCTTTGAACTGTGGGAGGAAACCGGGGCATCCGGAGGAAACCCATACAGACACAGGGAGAATGTGCAAACTCCACACAGACAGTTACTCAAGGCTGGAATTGATCCTGGGTCCCTGGCGCCGTGAAGCAGCAGTGCTAACCACTGAGCCACCATGCTACCCACGGTATTGTACATTTTCTAACCATTATTTAATTGGTAATTATTAATAAGACTTTTAACTAATATTTTACTTACTTAGGAATAACTGTATCATTCTCCACAGGACACCAAGCAAAAATCTCACATGTTTTCACGTTTACATCATAGTGGACACATTTTCCAGTTAAAATCCCTAAAAATAAAAATAAAAAGTCACAATAACATTTGTAACTAAAAAGGAACACCTGTCTATTCTCAATAGAAATCTAAGTAGTAAAAAAGAAATATTATGAAGAAAAATCTATTCTTACGTAGAAATTGACTTATGCAGTGCACTGGGGAGTTAATGGTAGAGAACACTGATCTAAATCAATATTTGACTCAGTGTTCATGGTGGAGGACACTAATACCTTCCTAACAATAACAGTTAGTGCCGAGACTGGAGAAAGAGTGGAACTTACAACAATCACAATCATAATCATTAGTGAAAAAGTACAGAGCAAACAATTGGGATCGAAGACAGACAAGTTGCCAGAGCCTGATGGCCTATATTCTAGAGTCTTAAAGGAAGTGGTATCAAAGATAGTGGCTCTGCTGATTATAATATTCCAAAATTCCATGAATGCGGGAAAGACTCTTGTGAATTGGGAAAATATAATAGTACACCCTTATTCAAAAAAGGTAGGGAAGCAGAAAGTAAAAAACTATAGATCAGTTAGTTTAACATCTGTCAGAAGGAAATAGAATCCATTCTTAAGGAAGTAATAATAGGTACTTGAGAAAGTATAAGCACAATCCATCACAGTCAGCATGGTTTTATGAGGAATAAATCATATTTGACTGATTTGCTAGAGTTCTTCAAAGAACAAGTGGATAATAGGGATCCTGCAGATGTAGTATAAATGGACTTCCAGATGGTATTTGATAAGGTGCTGCACAGACAATAATAGGGATGTGTTGCTGCAACGGTACAAGGTAATAGTGAAACTGCACCGGGAGTATTGCTATAGTTTTGGTTCCCTTGCATGAGAAGGGATATATTTGAGTTAAAGGCAGTTCAGAGGGAATTCACTAGATTAATTCCAGAGAAAAAAGGACTGTCTTGAGGAGAGATTGAACTGTTAAGGTATGTACTTGCTCGGGCTTAGAAGAATGAGAGGAGATCTAGTTGAAGAAAAAATATGCGAAAAGGGATTGACAAAGTAGATTTAGAAAGAATGTTTCTTATTGTGGGGCCATCTAGAACAAGAGGTCATAATTTTAGGATAAAGTTTAGCAGGTTTAAACAGAGATGAGCAGAAATTACTTCTCTCAAAGGGTTGTAAATCTATGAAATTCCCTACCCCAAAGTGTGATGGACACTGGGATGTTCAGTCAATTGAAGAAGGAGAAGTATTTTTAGTTAGTAACATGTTGAAAGGTTATGAGAAGCAGGAAGAAAAGTGGAGTTAATGCAAGATGAGATCAGCCATGATTATATTAAATGGTGGAGCAGGCTTGAGGGGCTGCATTGCCTACCCTTGCTCCTAGGTCATGATCTCCCACCCCAGCACAACCCATCAAGCCGCAGCTCTGCACCTTCAGCTGCCCAAAATTTTGCTCCACCACAACCCTATCATGGGCAACATTAAACCTATGTTGCACATCAGTCAGGAGACTGTGCAATGGGGAATATTGAGCCCAGGTCACAGTGGGTAGCCCTTTTCACCCAGAAATCAGCCTTGTCAGACCTGTGTATCCTCAAACACACCAGCTCATAAGAGTACTTCAGGATGTATGACAACTGCCTGGGTAGCAGGCACACACCTCCAGGAGATGGAATGGTGATCACCTATAACCTGAACATGGAATGAATAGAACTGCTTCCTGTTGATGAATTCCTGTTGATGCATTGTAATATGGCCCTTTCAGTACATGTGTACAGTTGGTGGCATCCTGTACCTGGAGAAAACCAGCTTTATTCCAGAATCCAACCTTCCAAGCTGCAGCACTGACCTCATCTTGGGAAAACAAAAATAGCTAGTGATTTTGCACAGATGGAATCAGTCACTATTCTGATGCATTTATGGGTGTCAGACAGAGATGTCACACAGGTCAACTGTCACTCCCTAGGAAGCAATTGGTCTCAAAGAAATTGACCAACTTTGACAGTAACTTTGACAGCCACTGAGAGAGGATGGACTCTCACTTGCACAGCCTTCAGGTCCCGCTCCAGCATCCAGCAGAGTTCGGTCTTAGTGTGCCACAACATAGAGAGCCTAGGTCAGCAGTGCAACTCACTCATGGCCAATAAATGAAGTCTAGATCAGAAAAATCTGAGCCTCCTGCACATCTCATGAATTCTGAGGGGCTGTGCATCTACAAGGTCTCCCAGAGCTGGCTCCCCATCTGTCCATGCAAAGGTGTTCCTATGCAACCTTCTTGATGCTAGTTACCAATCCACTTTGTTGTTCATCTCTGTGCACATAAGTCACCTACAGTGTATCATGGACCTGTCATGATAGTTGTACTAGGTTGGAAGATGTTGGATGCCTTATATGTAGCTGACAGAGGATTGCAACCCATGCCCATGGATTGACCCCTGAGCTGTTGGTGCCTGTCTTCAAGACTGAGGTGGTTTAGAGTAAGTGTCGAGCTGAAACTGCCAGATATGCACACTGGCTTCCTTGATAAGTTTTCCTGACAACCTAACTTGTTTGGAGAGTTTGGTAAAGTGTGAATATTAATGACGGGAGTTGTATTAATGAGGTGTTTTACAAGCACTTAATTCCTGTTAACTGGCATCTTACTGCTGCCTAGCAAGAATCGCACCACACACTTGTGCAGGATTTATGCAATAGTTGGGGTGGAGAAAGGATGGTTGTAGTTCAGATCCACATTATTATCATTTAATCTGAACTATTAAAATCCCCACCTCCGCCACCCTCCAACTATTACATAAACACTGCCCCCTGTGCACTTCACTTCATACAGTCATAGACTCAGATGTACAGTACGGAAACAGGCCCTTTGGTCCAACTCCTCTATGCCGACCATCTGCAATCTAAACTCAAAACGTTAGCTTGCTTTCTCTCTTTGGATGTTGCCTGACCCGCTGTGATATCCAGCAATTTTTTTTTCAGTACAGATTCCAGCATCTGCAGTAATTTGCTCCTATTTTCTTTGTGGACTTATTTTTGTTTCTGTGTTGTGATATATCTCATGATGGAGAAAAATGAGTCACTTTAGGCAGAATTACATGTTTCATAAGCATGGTATTTTTCCACAATTAAGAGATCAGGAAAGCACAATGCTATTTTCAGTATAAAGTTAAAAATCACACAACACCAGGTTACAGTCCAACAGATTTATTTGAAAGTACAAGCTTTCAAAGCGCTGCTTCTTTGTCAGGTAGCTAGTGGGGCAGGATCATAGGACACAGAATTTATAGAAAAAGATCAAGGTGTCATACATCTGGTGCGATGTATTCAACAAACCTAGGTGGCTGTTAAGTCTTTAATCACTTAGAATGGGTTGCAGGTTTCGATTCATTAATATGTAAATCCCAGAACTTCTTTCAAGTCACATTCCCAAGATAACTTAAGTTTTAATGAAAGATGGTGACATTTCAGCTCAGAAAATGCATTAAAGGTGTGAGGTTAGAGTCTGTCTATATTCCAACCTTGAGTCAGACCGATTCTTTTTCCAAAGTAGGAATTTATAAAACGTCATATGGACTGCCTGCCTACAGATTGTGCGCTTTTTGAACACAATAGAAATGTTTCTGCAAATACAAATCTGCAATTTGGAAATAATTTCTAAATAAACCTCTAGGAGAAAGTAAGGACCGCAGATACTGGAGATCAGAGTCAAAAAGTGTGGCGCTGGAAAAGCACAGCTGATCAGGCAGCATCCGAGGAGCAGGAGAGTCCTGTTCAAATAAACCAGTTGGATTATTAACTGGTGTTATATAATCTTTAACTTTGTCCACCCCTGTCAAACATCAGCACCTCCACATCATTTTCAGTATAATCCACGGTTGAAAGGATATGTTGTTAGGTCTAAGGCACAATAGAGTTTAAGGTAAAATAAGTTAAAGCTGTTTTCAGTGGTGGATGCTTTTCCTACTGAGCATGTGTGGAAAAAAAACTGGGGACCTGAAGATCAATCAGTATTATAGTCCAAGTTGTTAAGACTTCACATTCTTCTTATTTCTAAGGAGCAAATATAATATCCTACCTGCTCTCCTCCATCTTGCCTTCACACTGCATTTAAATAAAGACTAAAGTCAAATTCAATCTACCTCCAGACCTCAAAGTATGGACACTTTGCCTCTTTCAGATTTTGCTTAATCCTACAACTGTCCAACCAGTTTATAAAATTTGCAAAGTCACCTACTTTGTGTATTGTTATGAATATTACAGTGCCCTGTGCTTTGGATGTTGGCCAATCCTAAATTCCCAATTTCCAAACGTAATTTCTCTAACACTGTTGGTGACGTTGGGGGTTTGGTGGAAAAAAGAGAAAAGGAGGAATGAAGCGGTCATCTCTGATTTAAAACCTTGCACTCTGACTTCGATTCTTTTCTCGACCATTACTTGGTTCATTTAGTTATACCATGAACCAGATAAAAAATTACAACTTCAGTGATACGTAAAAGGAATGGGATTCGTCATACATACAGATTTGATCAAGGTTTATCAAAGTTTCTGTTATCACATTCACTTTAAAAAAAGATGACTTTCCAAGTCAGAATTTGAAAACCAAGAACTTTTATTTTTAGAAAAAAACAAATATTGTGTTTAAGAGCAATAAAGGATCAACTCTGCAGTGTTTACCATTAGTACTTCATCCTGCATTCTGGCTGACAGTAAAATTAAATTTAACATACCATTACTATGGGAACTGTGCTGTCCAGCTGCACAATCAGTGTCTGATTTACATCTTGTACTTTCATTTGGCAACTGAAAAAGATAAACATTATCTTTCAGCAAACTTTTTAAACAAGTTAAATTAAACACAATCCTCATTCTCTACTTCTATCATATACAATTGATTTGGCAGAACACCTATATGAGAGTAAACAGGCAAAGCATGATGACTCACGAGTTCTCTTGCAGGCCCTGCTTTGCTTGCCAGGGACTTAACAACCATTCAAACGTTGTTAATCAATGAGATTTAATTAAAAGTAACTATAGTGATTCCTTACTTAAAGTTGTAGTTGCATTCCTAAGAAGTGCAACTTTAGGTGAAATAATTTTAAGCAATTCAGATTTTCCCATTGCAACCAATGTAAAAGTTATAGTTACTTTTCTGGGACCATTCCATCAAAAAATAGAATCCCTGTAGCACAGAAAGAGGCCATTCGACCCATCAAATCTGCACTGAACCTACAAACAGCAATCCTCCCTATCACCACACTTACCACAGCTAACCCACCAAACCCGTACATCCTTGGACAATGCAAAGCAATTTAACATGGCTAATCTATCTAACTTGCACATCTTTAGACTGTGGGAGGAACCCACACAGACTCGGAGAGAATGTGCAAACTCTTCACAGACAGTGTGACCCAATCGAATCCAGGACGCTGGTGTTCTAAAAGAACCAGTACTACAACGGAGCCACTGTGCTACCCCAAATATTTAAATAATATTTTAAAATATTTAAAAACATTATACTCTAAGTTGAAACACTGTACACTCCTAAATGCCTATTTTGATAAATGAAATAACTTTGTTTTAAATTTATAATTTTGATAAGAAATATGTTAACTATTTCCTCTTAACTCCAGCTCCTGGCCTTTCCCACAGAATTTCTCCTACCTTCCACTTCCCTGCTCACCACTTGGTCTCTGAAACCCTCACAGAGACAGGATGCAAGAAAGGGACTAAAAAGGAACCATGAGTGGAGCAGAGAAGCAACAAGTGGCAGATAGTTGGAGGGAGAGAATGAAAGATTGCCAGATAGTGAGAAAGATCACTCCAAAATAGTACCAATCAGATCATGCACTATCTGCCAGCCATGGCACAAAACACAAGCTAAATTTCTGATGTTAAGCACACTATATCGATCTCATTCTATCCAGTTGGGTGATCCTGAGGCAAAACAGTGCTGAATAACACAACTTAAAAGGGATCTTATTGTATCATATCACCTGGCCCAGCTCCTCAAATACAAAGCCATGCTGTCCATTAAACATTTACTGCACATCCACCAAATCGTCCCCAACAATTCATGTCTTCACATTCATCCACAAGCACTGAAAATGTTCATAAAAATCTGTGACACATGCAAAGGCCATGGCTAAAGGATAAGTCATCCTGTTAATGTTGGAATCCAGTCTGCATGGCTATGGACAAGGTGTGCATTGATTCACAGTCGATTCTGATGTAACATGATAGTTTTATTCTCGTGCAATCTCGCGTTAAGAAAATCGCGCAACAGCCACATTATTTAAACTAATGGGACTGGAATCGCATTATAACCAGTAAGGAAAGTTCGGATTCTACAAATAACGGTCTAAATTCTCCAATCGGGTTAAAGACAATTCACATTGAAGAAACACACATTATAGCAGAACCAAATGTATCTGATTTCTGGAAGTGAAGTTATACAGGAGGCAGGGGTCTAAAGACATCTACGTATCAATATGTTAAATATGATCTGGATTCCTCTACCCTTTCTGCTGTTATGCACATGTGACGTGATTGCGCATTCCCTGCAGATATGCTACTACATCTCCGGGGTTATCTTTTTCATCAGTGACCCCTGAGGTTCAGCAATGGTGTCCAGCAGTACACAGCTTAGAGTGGAATGCATCCTCAATCATGGACTCTCCATAGGTACTGCAGCCAACACACTCTGCTCATGCTAACTTGCAAACTGTGAAACTCCAAATGAAAACTCTGCTCTTCCAATGGGAACTATTTAAACAATAGTGCGCTAATACCTGCTGAGATTATGTTCTTTAACAGTCCACCCTCAGAAGAAACAAGTGCCTCCATGGAAGAGTGACCTAATTAGTCCATGGACTGCTATTCTATGTGTGATGGCCCAAGCAGAATTAGAATTTGCAATGGCCAATTACTTAGTATAATTAAAATGATCAAGTGCATCCATTGCTAAAACAAAGGCAACATGATGTGAATAAAAGTGAAGTAGTGGATGCTGGAGATCTGAAATAAAAACAAAGCGCTGGAGAAATGCAGCAAGTTTGGCAGCATCTGTGGAGAGAGAAATAAAGTTAACTTTCAAAGTCTGATGAGTCATATTGGACTCAAAATGTTAACTTTGTTTCTCTCGCTGCCAGACATGTTCAGTTTCTCGAGCACTTTGTTTTCTTCAACATTACATGAGTCTTCAATAAAATGCGGAATGTAAATATTTATTGCTGTCACCAAGAAGCTGCGAGGTCTCAGTATCTTCATCACCAATGGTTAGAGATGCAGATATGTCACTGATCTCTGTGATTTATTATTCTGATATCAGTTGCATTATTTATAGCAGCCCACAACAGGTTCTCTTCCCTCCTTGTCTTTTATGCTCTTTTCTCCAGCAATAGTGGAACTACAGGTCTGTGAATTTTTGTAAAGCATGTCTTAACCCAGTAGTTCTCCTACTGCTGGTGGCTGATTGGGGTGAATGGATAACTGGTAAGTTGAGGAAATGCAGAGCAAGTGAGTAAGTGATTACTATATGTCCCAAGTTAAGTGAGTGAGAAACTGATGTAATGACTTGGCAAGCATAATGAGAGTGAGTGGCTACAGGATGTTGTTGAATTTACAGCTGCTTGTATTTCTTGATATGGTTAGGTCATTAGACCACATCCTGCATTGGATCTTGGTGTGAAGTACAAAACTCCTGCCAAATCATTCCACCAACTTTAACCAGGCCTTCTTTCTGATAGCAGCAGGCTTCAATTTAAAATGATGTCCTTCCAGTTCCTTACTATATCCAACAGTGCCTACAGGAGATATTATGAAATGAAGGCAAAAACTTTGAGTGTCCTGAGTTCATCTTGTAAAATTGTTACTCTTTCCTAAACATCCCAACTCCTCCAAATGCCACCTTTGAATTGGTCCTTTAAAGAAGTGAGTTGAGATTAAATCACATGGGTGAGCATCGCGTTTATTGACATGCAGCATGGGATATGAAATTCAGAAGCCAATGATAATTTCAAAATTGTTACCTAATTTAAAATTCCAACATGGTGAAATCTCTCCCTAGTTTTGCACATACTATTGCTCCCTGCCATTCAGAGCTCACCTCTCATTATTGGGTTCATGTTATTTAAAACTCTATTTAACCTCCACTGGTGCTGAACATAGTAAATACAATTACATCATATTGTTGAAAGAACATTATTTTGTCATATTGTTAAACAAGGTGGACCAGGAAAAGATTTGAATGGGAAAGTTTTGCAAACATTTAAAGTATTGTCACATTGTATGATAGTGGAATAGATTAGTGAGTGACAGAATATGTGGATTTTAGAAAGACAATACTGACAATGTTTACTTAGATTTCCTCAGTGTTTTGTTGTGCCCAATTTAGCTCCCATGTTCTGGAAAAGCCATAGGTACCTTGAGAAAAAGTCAAAAGAAAGTAAACAACTTTGGTAATATCAAACTGTGTGATACAAGATTTTGAACACTAAACATGTTCACCGTGAGATTCCTTTGTTACTTTTGTCTGAGCTAATCACCTATTTGGCTGGGAAAAATTAGGACGAAGACTTACAAGGATGTTGCCAGGTTTGGAGGATTTGAGCTATAGGGAGAGGCTGAACAGGCTGGGGCTGTTATTCCTGGAGTGTCAGAGGCTGAGGGGTGACCTTTCGGAGTTTATAAAATCATGAGGGACATGGATAGGGTAAATAGACAAAGTCTTTCCCTGGGATGGGGGAGTCCAGAACTAGAGGGCATAGAGTCATAGAGATGTACAGCATGGAAACAGACCCTTTGGTCCAACCCATCCATGCTGACCAGATAACCCAACCCAATCTAGTCCAACCTGCCAGCACCTGGCCCATATCCCTCCAAACCCTTCCTATTCATATACCCATCCAAATGCCTCTTAAATGTTGCAATTGTACCAGCCTCCACCACTTCCTCTGGCGGCTCATTCCAAACACGTACCACTCTCTGTGTGAAAAAGTTGCCCCATAGGTCTCTTTCATATCTTTCCCGTCTCACCCTAAACCTATGCCCTCTAGTTCTGGACTCCCCGACCCCAGGGAAAAGACTTTGCCTGTTTACCTACCCATGCCCTTCATAATTTTGTAAATCTCTATAAGGTCACCCCTCAGCCTCAGACACTCCAGAGAAAACAGCCCAGCCTGTTTAACATGTCCCTAAAATTCAAATTATCCAACCCTGGCAGCATCCTTGTAAATCTTTTCTGAACCCTTTCAAGTTTCACAACATCTTTCCAACAGGAAGGAGACCAGAATTGTACGCAATATTCCAACAGTGGCCTAACCAATGTCCTGTACAGCCGCAACATGACATCCCAACTCCTGTACTCAATACTCTGAACAATAAAGGAAAGCATGCCAAACACCTTCTTCACTATCCTATCTACCTGCGACTCCACTTTCAAGGAGCTATGAACCTGCACTCCAAGGTCTCTGTTCAGCAGCATTCCCTAGGGCCTTACCATTAAGTGTATAAGTCCTGCTAAGATTTGCTTTCCCAAAATGCAGAACCTCTCATTTATCTGAATTAAACATCATCTGCCACTTCTCAGCCCATTGGCCCATCTGATCAAGGTCCTGTTGTAATGTGAGGTAACCCTCTTCGCTGTCCACTACACCTCCAATTTTGGTGTCATCTGCAAACTTACTAACTATACCTCTTATGCTCGCATCCAAATCATTTATGTAAATGACAAAAAAGTAGAGGACCCAGCACCGTCAAGTTTGTGAGACATGATTTCCCATGCACAAAGCCATGTTGACTATCCCTAATCAGACCTTGCATTTCCAAATACATGTACATCCTGTCCCTCAGGATTCCCGCCAACAACTTGCCCACCACCGACATCAGGCTCACTGGTCTACAGTTCCCTGGCTTGTCCTTACCACCTTTCTTAAACTGTGGCACCACGTTAGCCAACCTCCAGTCTTCCGGCACCTCACCTGTGACTATCAATTATACAAATATCTCAGCAAGAGGCCCAGCAATCACTTCTCTAGCTTCCCAAAGAGTTCTAGGGTACACCTGATCAAGTCCTGGGGATTATCCAACTGTACCCATTTCAAGACATCTAGCACTTTTCCCTTTGTAATATGGACATTTGCAAGATGTCACCATCTATTTCCCTACAGTCCATATCTTCCATATCCTTTTCCACAGTAAATACTAAAGCAAAATATTCATTTAGTATGTCCCCCATTTTCTGCGGCTTCACACAAAGGACGCCTTGCTGATCTCTGAGGGGCCCTATTCCCTCCCTAGTTACCCTTTTGTCCTTCATGTATTTGTAAAAACTCTTTGGGTTCTCCTTAATTCTATTTGCCAAAGCTATCTCATGTCCCCTTTTTGCCCTCCTGATTTCCCTCCTAAGTATACTTCTACTTAATTATACTCTTCTCAGGATTAATTTGATCTATCCTATCCTTACATGTGTTTCCTTCTTTTTCTTAACCAAACCCTCAATTTCTTTAGTCATCCAGCATTCCCTATACTTACCAGCCTTTCCTTTCACCCTAACAGGAATGTACTTTCTCTGGATTCTCGTTAGCTCATTTCTGAAGGCTTCCCATTTTCCAGTCATCCCTTAACTTGCAAACATCTACCCCCTATCAGCTTCCAAAAGTTCTTGCCTAATACCGTCAAAATTGGCCTTTCCCCAATTTAGAACTTCAGAGGATGGGTGTGGACTTGTTGGGCTGAAGAGCCTACTTCCACACTGTAGGGATTCTATGGTTCTAACCCACATCGAAACCCCTGCTCTGAAAACTCGATTCACACTTAGCCTGCTCTGACTAGTTGCACCACAGCAATGGACAGAACCAACAATATTTTAAATCCACAACGCTCAAAGAAATACATTCCTGATGAAGACCTTATGCTCAAAACGTCGACTCACCTGCTCCTCGGATGCTGCCTGACCAGCTCTGCTTTTTCAGCACCACACTTTTTGACTTGTTGACTTTGATCTCCAGCATCTGCACTCTTACTTTCTCCTACTCAAAGAAATAAATCAATTTGTTCCACCTCGTGATTTATGAAGCAATGTGGAGAGTGGACTGGAGAGTTGAGTTGAGACTCAGTCAATGATGATCATATTGAATGATGAAACAGAGGAATGGGTGTGTGCAGTGGAAATTTGGGCTATTCTTGCTCCTATTTCTTAAGTTTTTTGATGAGGTTACTAAGAGCAAAACAGATAGAATGAGAGAATTTAATTACCACAGTTTGGGAAGAACAAAGCAGCTTAAGTAGCTCACTTAATTTCTATGAAGTATTCGACACATTTTTCTAGATATCTTGACATGGGAAGAAGCCATATTGGATTAAGTGATTAGTAACCAATCAATATTAGTTTAACAATCTGACAATAAGGGCACATCTACCAAATAGTGGCCCTATGATTTAAGTTGATATTAAGTTTGAGAAGAAAAATCACAAACCATGGTTTAAGTAATACAAATTTTGGTGGAAATAAATAAATTAATTTATCACAGGATACCAAGCAGAACCATTACTGGATAAACCTAGAAGCAAACAGTGCAAAGTATTCAAATAAGTATTTGAACTTATTAAAAACCAATCCATACCCATCAAATAACAAGGCCTCCACTTTTGTGGTTAAGCATCCATAGCAACCAGTGAGGCAAGACAAATTGTCAAGCTAAAAGTGAATAGAAACCGACATAAATGCAAAGGGAAATGGAAAACCTGCAGAAAACCTGCAAAGCCATAAAAAGCACCAAAGAATTACAAGGAAACAGCAAATTTTGAGAAAAATTGCCATAGCTACCAGCAAAAAATGTTTAAATATCTTAAGAAAATTCAAGTGGCAAAGGGAATGCATGTGAGACTGTGAAGGGTAATAAGGAACTAATAGCTTTGTTAACTGAATACTTTGCATCCATTCTCACAGTGAAGAAACAAGACAAAATATCAACGGTACCAAGGACCTAAAACAAACACATTTACTGCATTAATAAAATTCAAACATTGAAATCAGTAAATAATGAGACTTAAATGAAACACATGTCCAGGTATTAAAGAAATGACATGCACATGCTATGAGAGTGGACAAAACTATTATAAGTGAAAGGATATAATAGCTTTGGAAGGAGCACACTGTAGGTTCACTCAAATTATAACAAGGCATGAGGACAGGTTACATATTTCCTTGAGTTTAGTAGGTTCAGGGATGATCTAACAGTTGTTTCAAATGATAGTAGCTCCAAATACACTAACAAACCTCTCTTTTCTGGGAATTTGAACTCAGAATTTGAGGTTGGCCATTTAGTAGGGAAGTTAAAAACATTTTTTCACCCAGAGGTTAACAGAAATCTAGAATTCACTCCCCCTAGCAAATGTAGATATTGGCTCAATTAAATTTTAAGGTTGAAACCAATGGTTAGGCAAGGATATCAAGGGATTACAGAACAAAAGTATGTAAATTAAGCTCAGATACCATCAGATCACAAAGACTATATGGACTATTTCTGCTCCAACTTCTGATGAATAATACATTTAAAAAGCACTGAAAACAACAAACATGGTGGTGGGCGGGGGAATCAAGAGCACTGAAACAATGGGTGTTTTAAAAAATGGGACTTCTGATATTGTTTGTGGTTATCCTTTCTGATAAAGATAGTGTAAATTTACACTATGTATGTATACTTCTATGCATAAAGTCAGTTGCACTCTTGTGGTACATTAACCTATTTATTCCAGAGAAATATACGTTTTATCTGATGAAACCACAAGGATTGAATAAATAGGTTGATGTACCACAAGGGTGCAACTGATTTGATTTAAATGTAGTGTGGTGATTAGATAGAGTCATAGAGTCATACAACATGGAAACAGACTCTTTTGTGCAACCACTCCATGCTGAGCATAATCCCAAACTAAACCAGTCTCACCTGCCTGTTCCTGGCCCATATCCCTCCAAATCCTCTCCTATTCATGTATCCATCCAAATATCTTTTAAACATTGTAATTATACCTGCATCCACCACCTCCTCAGGAAGATCATTCCACACTTGAACCACCCTCCGTGTAAAACATTTGCCTCTTCTGTCTTATTTTACATTTCACTGCTCTCACCTTAAAAATGTGCCCCCTAGTCTTTAAATTCCCTATTTTAGGGAAAAGACAACTACCATCAACTCTATCTATATCTCTCGTTATTTTATAAGTTCTGTCAGGTCACCTCTCAACCTCCTATGCTCCAGTGAAAAAAATCCTTGCCTATCACCCTTTCTTTAGAACTCAAACCTTCCATACCTGGCAACATCCTGGTAAATCTCTTCTGAACCCTCTCCAGCTCGATAATATTCTTCCTATAACTGGGTGACCAGAACTTAACACAGAATTCCAAATGTTCGATTACAAAGGGACTGTGTATAGGCTCTGTTCAGATTGCAAACATTCATGTGAATTTACATGTTTAGTTGTTAAACCAATCACAACAATTAAGAATGTGGAGTAGCTGCTGAATTCTTACCTCAGGGCACCGACCTTGCGTCTGATTCTTGGTAAGAATAAAATTAGTCATAATAAAGAAGGAGTTCTCTTGCTGTTAAGAGTGAAAAAAGCTTTAATTATATGCAACTATAAAGAAATAATAATGTTTGAATTTCTAATTAAAGAAGTGTTTTTATATCAAAAATTGCACTTTATTAAAATGTTCACTTTGGTAACTATTTAAAAAATGGAATACTTTTATTGCTTAGGATCAGTGATGCAAATAACGATAAAAGGTTTTATTAAAAAACACACCACAAGAGCTGAAAAGGGAGGAGCAGAAGTAGGACATTCAGCCCATCAAGTCTGCTCCACCATTGAATAAAATCATGGCTGATCTAATAATCCTCAACTCCACTTACCTGTCTTTTCCCTATAACTCTAGATTCCCTTACTGATCATAAATCTATCTCAACCTTGAATATGATTAACAATTCAACCTGCACTGCACTCTGTGACAGGGAATTCTGCACCTTCGAAAATACACAGGCAAAGACGCCCTGCAAGGAGACAGAAATGCCCTCTGAGAATGAAACTTCTCTTGCTTCTCTCCTCAGCAAACCACATAAAGCACTAGACAATGAAGTGTAGTCAATATCCCACTGCAAACTTGGGAAAATGAATAGACAAATTCAAGGTCACAAAAAACAATGGATTGATTATCCCAGAGGAAAAAAATACACAGGAAAAGTTAACTCCCACAATCTCTCTAGATTTTTCAGCTCAAATGTCTGATTTCTGCATTGTGTCAGCACTCGTTTCATGCAAAGTTAAGAAACAGTATATTTTTAATAACAAATAGTGATAAGAAAATGTGGTTTTCAAAGTTCTTAGTATTCAAAATCATACCTGTGAAGGAATAACATAATCAGCTGCATCCCATATGTATTCTTCATGTGGAGATGAATTTGTAATAGTAATACCTTTTACTTTGGTTGTAACCGAGCCAATGGTGGAATCAAATTCTTGATAGCCTTTCTGCCACACAAGTACCCACCTGGAATACAGTTTTTAAAAACTGGTAATGATCATTTTCAAAATTTTCAAATAGCAATAGTGGTGCTAAGGAAAGTTAATTATAGACCAAAGCAAAACATTAAAGTCTGATTACATACTGCGCCTTGGGATTGTCCTTATATTTAAAGCTGTGCATTTGAAGGTGGTTTATCATCACCTTCCCAGCGGCAACTAGGGATAAAGCAATAATTGCTGCTCCTGCCAATGATTCTCAAATCCCAAGAACAACTTTTTAAAATCCTAGTTGGAGAATCAAAGATATATACTAGCTGACATATATATGGTAGCCTGACTAATGGTTGTGACTTGTGAGTTAGTCAAAAAGCATTTGAATAGTACTCGACTAATAATGGAAACTAGAGTACATAAAAGGCTGAAGCTCAGAATTTTGTTGTTGGAGACAAGCTAATAGTGTTACTACCTGTCTCTAAGAACCATTAAGAGCAAGATTCACTGGATCTTATCAAATTCAAAAGGTACTCAATTATGTAAATTATGTTGTGAGTACTCCAGACAAGAGGAAAAATCAGCAACTGTGTATCATGTTAATATGCTAAAGTGATACTATGATAGGTCGGATAGTCAGAACAGAGGTGTATTTACAGTGGTGAAAGAAACAGGGAATGAAGCAAAAATAAGAGCAATTTCAGTAGGAATCAGAAACTAAAGTTGACTCTCCAGTAATCAGACTGGATATTACTGACGGTTGGGAAAAGCTAAATAATACGATATTCTACATCACAGAAAATTATTGAAGATCAAACAAAAGATATTACAGACTCAGATTCATTTGTATAAATCAGCTAGGAAAAAATGTCTTTCACATGATGTTAATGTAGGGAATGCAATGCCCATAAAATGTCAACCTTACAAACTCAACCCAGAGAAACTTGCTCCTGAGGGAGGAGATTAAGTTCAATCTGTAAAATTACATTATTGAACTGAGTCATAATAGCTGGAGCTCATTTATCATGACAGTGCCATAATGACATGGATCACAAACATCTTGAGCCAGATTTTCACAGCCCTTCTATAAGATGGACGATGGTAATACAGTTGGGAAAATACAGCAAGATCTGGCAAGAGCCAGATGCCTTATAAAGATGGGTTTCTGGGAGACAAGGGCTACCCTTTGCCACCATGGCTAATGACTTAACTATACAAACCCCTCACTGAAACTAAATATAGATACAATGCAGCCCATTTTTCTGCAGGGAGCAAATGAAGCAAACAATAGATTCTGATACTTGGATTGGTCTGAGAAGACCTTGCGCTCAAGTTTATCATTTGATCCTAATATGCAGTGCTCAACGAGAGCAGGCAAAGAGAGGATGTGATGGGCTCTGAGGAGCTGGAGACCAGCAGTGGTCTTTCAAGGATAAACAATATCTTCAGCGTGATAAAATGCTGCAGCGTCAGATACAACAAGCCAAACAGGATTTAATTGACACTCCGTTCAATAGATGTGAGCTGGATGTAGTGATTACTCATGGCGTGTAAATTTGTTGTAGCTTTAAAAGCAAGCAGACACTGTTTGTTTTGCAAAACAAATGTTTTTATATTTGTTTTATCTTAGCTTTTGTTGATGTTCATTAGAAGTTAATGTTTTCAACCTTTTGAAGGCTTTCCAGCATGTGATGCGCCCTGTTTAAACAATGACAAGATATTATGCTATGCTGGGCATTAGGGAAAAGAGTAGAAATGGTTCCAACATGACTCAAAAGGACAGTTAGCCTGAGTATCTTGATTCTTGCAGCTGCAGTTAAATGGCTATTAATTAGATAGGTGATGATGTAAAATACCAATATATTCACAAATGTGAACTTATACTTACAATGAAGTATCACCTGCACTACCTATGTACTCAAAGAAGCTTTAGTTTTTTGTTTCTCTTCCACTACGTGTACAGTGTACACTTAATGTACCTGACCGGCAACACATGACCTAATGCACAGCTGTGCTTTAAAATGGTGCTGGAAATCCTGAAAATTCTGCCTCAGGTGAGCACATGAAAGTGCAAACACAGAATTGCACAGGAAAACATGATGGGGATCATGGAGGGAGACTCTCCATGAATCGCCCCAAAATTGATTTTTAGTATCTATTATAGCAGAGTCAATGCACTTACAAAAGTAGATTCATATCCAAGTTCATTATTGGAAGATTCTATTGAAAGGATGGACAGGCATAATTTGTTACAAAAAATGACTTGTTAAAAAGAATATTGGCAAGTTCCATTGACTGATAAAGCTAAAGAATTTATTAGCTTATGGAACACCAGGTGAATTTTAGCAAAATCAAGTCATGCAGTTTGAAATGAAAAATGTACCAGCAACCTTTCAACAACTAACCAACAGAATACTCAAAAGATTATGCAAATGTGTTGCACATGTAGGATATTTTTTCTGCAGCTTTGGAGACTGAGGAGCCACCTTATGGAGGTTTATAAAATCATGAGGGGCATGGATAGGGTGAATAATCAAGGTCTTTTCACAGGGGAGGGCAAGCCAAAAGTTGAGGACTAAGATTTAAGGTCATTAGAGCCATAGAGATGTACAGCACAGGATATTGGTTAGACCACTGTTGGAATATTGTGTGCAATTCTGGTCTCCTTCCTATCGGAAAAATGTTGTGAAACTTGAAAGGCTTCAGAAAAGATTTACAAGGATGTTGCCAGGGTTGGAGGATTTGAGCTATAGGAAGAGGCTGAATATGTTGGGGCTGTTTTCCCTGGAGCATTGGAGGCTGAGGAGTAACCTTATAGAGGGTTACAAAATTATAAGGGGCATGGATGGATAAATAGACAAAGTCTTTTCCCTGGGGTGGGACAGTCCAGAACTAGAGGGTATAGGTTTAGAGTGAGAGGGGAAAGATATAAAAGAGACCTAAGGGGCAACATTTTCACGCAGAGGGTGGTACATGTATGGAATGAGCTACCAGAGGAAGTAGTGAAGGCTATCACAATTACAACATTTAAGAGGCGTCTGGATGGGTATATGAATAGGAAGGGTTTGTAGGGATATGGGCCAGGTGCCTGCAGGTGGGACTAGACTGGGTTGGGATATCTGGTCAGCATGGACAGGTTGGACCGAAGGGTCTGTTTCCATGCTGTAGTGAGAGGGAAAAGATTTTAAAGGGACCTGAGGGGCTATGTTTTCACGCAGATCCTTCCTCATGCTCCTGAAAATCCAGTGAATATATTCCTAACAAATCTGGACTCTCTTCACATCTCAGTGCTGCTGAAATAACTGCACAGAGGCTGGTATCCCATCACTAAGTCACCCTTTATTTACATAGAGTCATAGTCAGAGATGTACAGCACAGAAACAGACCCTTCAGTTCAATTCATGCGTATCGACCAGATATCCCAACCTAATCTAGTCCCACCTGCCAGCACCTGGCCCATATCCCTCCAAACCCTTCCTATTCGTATACCCATCCAGATGCCTTTTAAATGTGCAATTGTACCAGCCTCCAACACTTCCTCTGACAGCTCATTCCATACACACACCACTCTCTGCATGAAAACGTTGCCCCTTAGGTCTCTTTTATATCTTTCCTCGCTCACCCTAAACCTGGATTCCCCTACCCCAGGAAAAAGACTGTTTATTTATGTTATCCATGCCCCTCATGATTTTATTAACCTCTATAAGGTCACCCCTCAGCCTCTGATGCTCCAGGGAAAAAAGCCCTAGCCTATTCAACCTCTCCCTATAGCTCAAATCCTCCAACCCTGGCAACATCCTTGTGAATATTTTCTGAACTCTTTCAAGTTTCACAACATCTTTCCGATAGGAAGGCGACCAGAATTGCACACAATATTCCAACAGTGGTCTAACCAATGTCCTATACAGCCGCAACATGACCTTCCAACTCCTGTACTCAATACTCTGACCATTAAAGGAAAGCATAACCAAACGCCTTCTTCATTATCCTGCGACTCTACTTTAATGAGCTATGAACCTGCACTCCAATGTCTCTTTGTTCAGCAACACTCCCTAAGACCTTACCATTAAGGTCCATTAATTACCTATTAGTCAGGGGTATATATAGGATAAGGGAATGGGTCTTGGTGGGTTACTTTTTGGAGGGTCAGTTTGTACTTGTTGGGCCGAAGGGTCTGTTTCCATACAAATCTAATCTAATCTTAAGTATACAAATCCTGCTAAGATTTGCTTTCCCAAAATGCAGCACCTCACATTTATCTAAATTAAACTCCATCTGCCACTTCTCAGCCAATTGGCCCATCTGATCACGATCCCGTTGTAATCGGAGGTACCTTCTTCACTGTCCACTACACCTCCAATTTTGGTGTCATCTGCAAACTTTAACTATACCTCTTATGCTCACATCCAAATTATTTATATAAATGACAAAAAGTAGTGGACCCAGCACCAATCCCTTTGGCACTCCACTGGTCACAGGCCTCCAGTCTGAAAAACAACCCTTCACCACCACTGTCTGTCTTCTACCTTTGAACTAGTTTTGTATCCAAATGGCTAGTTCTCCCTGTATTCCATGAGATCTAACCTTGCTAACCAGTCTTCCATGCAGAACCTTGTTGAACGTCTTACTGAAGTCCATATAGAATACCTACTGCTCTGTCCTCATCAATCCTCTTTGTTACTTCTTCAAAAAACTGAATTAAGTTCATGACACACTATTTCCCACACACAAAGCCATGTTGACTATCCCTAGTCAGTCTTTGCCTTTCATACATGTACATCCTGTCCCTCAGGATTCCTTCCAATAACTTGCCCACCACCGACATCAGGCTCACTGGTCTATAGTTCCCTGGCTTGACCTTACCACCTTTCCTAAATAGTGGCACCACATTAGCCAACCTCCAGTCTTCTGGCACCACACCTGTCCCTATCGATGATACAAATATCTCAGCAAGGAGCCCAGCAATCACTTCCCTAGCTTCAAACAGAGTTCTAGGGTACACCTGATCAGGTCCTGAGGATTTATCCACTATTGTGTGTTTCAAGACATCCAGCACTTCCTCCTCTGTGATATGGACATTTTCCAAGATGTCACTATCTATTTCCCTACATTCTATATCTTCCATGTCCTTCTCCACAGTAAACACTGATGCAAAATACTCATTTAGTATCTCCCCCATTTTCTGCAGTTCCACACAAAGGCCGCCTTGCTGATCTTTGAGGGGGCCTATTCTCTCCCTAGTTACCCTTTTGTCCTTTATGTATTTTGCACGCGGTACACTGGCTATGACCAGCCAGCTCAGAATCAGTCCCTTAAGTGAGGAGATTCTGAATCCCCTAATTATGTCTGTCTGCAAGGGCTCCCAGATTGGCCCAGCTTAACAAACCCAATCAAGGAACTCAGTCAATAAGATCCACTTGGGTCCAATCACTACACCTGCCATTTCATAAATCAGACTGATAAACCTTTCGTCGGGCAACATCCGAGCAGGAAAATCGTCGTTTTTGAGCAAAAGCCCTTCATCAGGAATGAGTCTCATTTCTGATGAAGGGATTTTGCCCGAAACGTCAATTTTCCTGCTTCTCAGATGCTGCCTACTCTGCTGTGCTTTTTCAGCACCACAGTCTTGACTCTAACCTCCAGCATCTGCAGTACTCAATTTCGCCTGATAAACCTTTGTTGCACCATCCATGGCCAGAGTGTCCTTCCTCCGATAAGGAGATTAAAACTACATAAAATATTTCAGGTGTGGTCGTACCAAAACTCTGTATAACTTCAGTAAGCTATCCCCTACTCCTTTACTGGTGTCCACTTGCTATGAAGGGCATCATACCATTTTTCTTCTTCACTTTCACCTGCATGCTTACTTCAGTGACTAATGCACAAGGTCACATAGATCTCACTGCACCTCCCTCTTTCCCAATCAATTGCCAGTCAGATAATGAATCTACCTTCCTGGTTTTGCTACCAAAGTAGAAAATCTCACATTTATCCATGTCACACTTCACCTGCCATGCATTTATCCACTCACTTGACTTGTCCTAATCACAGCGACACATCTCTGCAGCCTCCACAGCTCACCCTCCCACCCAGCATCGTCATCTACAAACTTGGAGTTAATACATTTAGCTCCCTCATCGATATCATTAATATGTATTGTAATTGGCTGAGACCCAATCACTGATCCCTGTGGTATCCCACTAATCACTGCCTGACACTCAAGAAAAACACCCATTTATTCCTACCCTTTTTCCTGACTGCCAACCAGTTCTTTATCCATGCCAGTACAGTTCCCCAATCCAATGCATTTTAGTTTTACTTCCTAATCTCTTATGTGAGATCTTAACAAAAGCCTTCCAATCGTCCAATTAAACTATTTCCACTGACTCCCCTTTAACAACTCTACTAGTTACATCCTCAAAACTTTCCATTAGATTTATCAAGCATGATTTCTCTTTCATCAATCCATACTGACTCTGTCCATTCCTATCACTATTTCAAAGTGCTCTACCATTAATTATTTTATAATGAACTCTCATATTTTCCCCACCACCACTATCAGACTAACCAGTCTATAATTCCCTGTTTTCCTGCTACCTCCTTTTTTATTGAAATAATGAGGCTATATTAGCTACTCTGCAGTCCAAAGGAAATGTTCCAGAACCAACAGAATCTTCAAAAATAACCACCAATGCAATCACTACTTCTGGAACCACTTCCTTAAGTACTCTGGGATGTCGATTAATCAAGCCCTGGGAATTTATCAGCCTTTAATCCCATCAATTTCCACAGTACTGCTTATCTACCAATACTGATTTCCTTCAGTTCTTCCCTCTCACAAGATCCAGTGTTTCCCAACATTTTCGGGTTGTTATCTGTTCCTCTTTAGTGAAGTCAGAACAAAAGTATGTATTTAATTGGTCTGCCATCTCTTTGTTTCCCCACTATAACTTTCACGTTTCTGGCTGGAAGGGACCTACACTTGTCTTCACTAATATTTTTGTCTTCATTTTTCTCTATTGAAGCTTTACAATCAGTTATAGACACCTGCACGCTTACTCCAATACTCTATTTTCCCCCTCTTAACCAATCCATTTGTCCTCCCTTGCTGAAATCTAAACTGCTCCCAAATCTCAGGTCTGCTGCTGTTTTTGGCCATTTTTATGTTCCTTCCTTGAATTTCATACTATCTCTGATTTCCCTTCTTAGCCATGGTCAGGCCACCTTTCCTGTTACGTTTTTGTGCCGATTGTTGCAGGTCCTATATGCATTTTTAATAAGTTTTCTCCTGCTAACTCACTGCCATCCTTTTCAGAAACATTCCCAAATTTATCATAGTCAGCTTGCACCTCACAGAATCATATTTCCTTTATTTAGACTCGAGGCCACAGTCTCAGAATCAATGATGTCACTGAATTTTAATGAAGAATTCTATCACATTATGGCCATATTTTCCCAGAGAGCTTCACACAGCAAGATTGTCAATTATTCCTTTTTCATTATTCAATATTCAGTCTAGTATTCAATACTAGCCTGTTATCTAGTTGGTTCCTCAAAATATTGATCCAGAAAACCATTCCCTACAAATGGTGGGTCAAAGCCAAATAGCACCTAAAGAACTAAAATAAGTGCTATCTTTGATTTTCTCGAGCCTTCTATGAGTATGTGCAGTAGCTGACAACCACAGAAACCAAACCACAAAAATAAACCTGATGATGTGTCAAGCAAGATTTGAATCTGCGATCTGACTCGTCCAGTATGACCATCAGTTGGGATCATAACTGGAACAAAAAAGGTTAAGAAAATGAATGGATAAAAACATGAAGGGTTTTGTTAGTTTCTCCTTCATTATTTTATTGGGTTCCAGGTCAAGCAGTGCTTTGAGTTTAAAATGTTCATCCTTGAATTCAAATCCAGTCAAGGTTTTACCTATTTTTCTTTGTAATTTCTATCAGCCCCATAATTTTAAAGATATCTGGTTCCCAATTTTAGCTTGTGAATTCCCAATTTTAAATCAATCCACAACTGCTGCCATCCTTTACATATTGGCTGTGTAATATTTGTTTTATAATGCTCCAGAAAACCTCTTAGGAGATTGTGCAAGTTAAAAGGTGTTATAGAAATATAACTTCTCATTTTCGATGGCCAGGGGTTCATAAGTGAATACAGTGTTAGGTTCATTGCCAAAAATAACCAGAGATGAGATTTTTTTTAATAACAAATGAGTCATGATGATTTGGAATGGTTGGCTGAGGGGCATTGGAGATTCAAAAGTAACTCTCAAAAATAGGGGACTGGATGACTACTTGCAAAAGGGAAATGTCACAAGTCTGTGGTAAAATAATTGGATAAATGCTTCAAAGAACAAAAAGGGAAACATTGGGCCAACCCCTTTTTGTCTTCAATGGTTTTGTGAAACAGTCCTTTGATTTGCCAACTGATCTTCCTCCATACCTTGAGTTCTGATCAGATAATCAGCGAATCAGCCACTAGCTATGACTACCAATATTCACTGAAAGATATTTTATTCGATTTTGAGTTGGAAATGATCCGGCCCAGCATTGACGATCACTGGCAATGCATCTTTGCAGAATGGGACTAAGGGTCGGGCAGAAATCGAATCCCTTTTACATAAAATACTTGCATGGAAGTGAAACTCGCTCATCAAGCACTGTTCTTCAGTGTTGGCGCATGTATTTTTCGCACTTCCTAATTCGAAGCTCCACTGCTGGGAAATATTTTCCACATGCTACAGACTATCATGATGTTTCACAGTTTTTTAAAAATTACCAAATACCATGTCCTTCCGGTGCACGTAAGTTGTCCTTCTATTTCGCAATCTTTAAAATAAATCTACCAAGCATTTGTGCTTATTCCATACATTTTTTATCGCGCTTCTAATAGAAAAGTACGGAAGCATTACAGTATAACTCACCCAATCACGTACGCAAGGATTGCTAGCTGAACGACCCTGTTTATCATCCCTACTTTTCTGTTTTTAATAAGTACGATCCTGGGAGTATCATATTCCAGGATAAAATCACAAACTGAAGAACAGCTTCCCATTGTTCAGTTTCTTGTCAAATAAGACGTTAGATCTCCCCAACTTGCTGCTACAGTACCACAAAGCCGAATCCTTCCCCCTCTGCTGTGCCTCCCCTTTGACTTGTCATGTGATTCCACTATTTATTCACTTCATATTATTCACATTGAATCAAGTTTTGTTTGCGTAACGTTTCTGACGCTTTAGCAACAGTTTTCGAGACTCCAATTTTTTTCCGTCAAAAATAAAGCTGAATCATGCCGCCTGAGTCAGATATTAAATGTCTTACTCGTCTCCCTGTTCTGTTTTCCGGCGAAAATCTGGTACAGATTTTAAACTATCGTGAACAACGTCGATGCTCGGTGAAAGAAGCTAAGCCATAGAAGTCCAATTCCCAGCCCAGTCTCCGTTGTGCAACGAGCCTTCTGATACCAGCATCACTAAGTATAAACATAGTGGAATAGGAGTAAACCATTCGGCCCTACAAGCCTGGTTGTCTTTCAGTACAACCATAGACGATCATCTGTCTCAACTTCCCTCCTTCGAACCGCCGAGACATCAAACATACGTCCACTCCAGCCTCTATTCTACCATGGTTGTTCACACCAAATGCCCAACTCCAAAACTTTCCAAAAATTCACAGCTTTTCTTGTGTAAGTCAGATATGATCATTCTGAGATGCAGCCGCTGGAGAGCCATCAGTTTTGCATGTTTCAACTAAATTACCTCTCATACCTTAAATGCAAGACAGCCTGTGATCACAGGGCAACATTCTCACCTTTATTGAATCATAGAATCCCTTACCGTGCAGAAAGAGCCATTTGGTTCATCCAGTCTGCACCCACCCTACAAAAGAGCATCCTATCACAACCCAGCCACCCACCCTATTCCCATAACGCTGCATTTACCATGACTAATCTACCTAGCTCCCATATCCCGGGACACAACGGAATAATTTAGCCTAGCCAATCCACCTGACTGTGTCGCTGGACTGTGGGAGGGAACTGGAGTACCTGAAGAAAACCCTTACAAGATAATATGCAAACTCCACACAGTCACCCAAGGCTGGAGTCAAACCTAGGTCCCTGGCACTGTGAGGCAGCAGTGCTAAACATTGTGCCACGTGCCACCCACAATTCATCATAATGGTTCAAATTCCTTGATGGCATGCTTATTCATGCTTGTTCCCAGTTTCTAATTGAGTTAAGCAGACTGCCAGTCTTCTTCAGCATATTTTTCGCTGCCATGCTCTCCAATGCCCTCCATGATTGTGATCCTGACAGTGAAATCACAGACAAGTAGATGGTTAACCAGACAAAAACCAAGGTATCATTTGTATTTCCTATTTATCATTGAATTGTACACTAGTTATTTGTTCAGTGTTGGATGTGAAACATAACATGAACTTGTTCTTCAATTAAACAACATCTTTGCCCTTACAATCACCACAAAGATAACTGAAGTAATGCGCTAGCCTGCTCCAGGTAAGCCCTATCTTGAGCCTAATGCTTCTTCCATCACCAGTACCAGTCAGCAGTGGATAAGCTTATCTAAGCCACACACACACACACACAAACTCAAGCTGTCCACAAGACATGATCATATGCAAAAACAGCCAAACAAGTTCATCAGACTGTGAACCTTAGCCTGTGAATGAAGAGTGAGTCTGCCCACCAAACAAGGTCTCAAGAAATAGTCTTGCTCACTCTGCTCTACAGATGTTAGATTTGCAGTACGTTACCAACAACTTGGGTCGGGGAGAATGCGGGTAAGTGGAGTTGAAATGCCCATCAGCCATGATTGAATGGCGGAGTGGACTCGATGGGCCGAATGGCCTTACTTCCGCTCCTATGTCTTATGGTCTTATGGTCTTACCAACAACTTGAGTCTTCGGAATTTACTCAAAATTTGTTTAAAGTCAGCTACATTAACAATGAAACAGCAACCACTTTGATTTTGGCTGCCTTAGTAAGTTTCTGAAGATTTGACGTTAGAACAACATATGAGACATGGAGATGCTTAGCCAAACATCCACACCAAATTGAGACAATCACAACTGAGCAAATCTTCTATGGAGAGCTTGAGTAATGGCAGTCAAGGGAAGTGCCAAAAAAACCAATACTTCAGTGTGGTAATAGGGAATTGGTGCAAAATCTGTAGTGCTGAAAATGTGTTGCTGGAAAAGCGCAGCAGATCAGGCAGCATCCAGGGAACAGGAGAATCGACGTTTCGGGCATAAGCCCGAAACGTCGATTCTCCTGTTCCTTGGATGCTGCCTGACCTGCTGCGCTTTTCCAGCAACACATTTTCAGCTCTGATCTCCAGCATCTGCAGGCCTCACCTTCTCCGCAAAATCTGTAGTGCCAAGATTCAGATGTGATGTTAAATCAGTGCCTTTTTGGTCTTTCAATTGGATTATAACAGACCCCATGTTAATAGGCAAAAAGCATCTGTTCCTCAAATTCCTGCAGTCCTAAAAAAAGTTGTGTTTTTTAATATTACAATCGTAGAAGTGTCAATTGTTAGAATATAAAAACCAGATAGCTAATTCATTGACTATGAAGTGATTTGAAGCATTTTCTACTCCTTTATAAATGCAAAATTTTATTTCTTTCTTGTCACAATTCACTGACCAGTGGCAATAATTTTTCAATATTTACCATCATAAACCTTCATAAATTTTGAAAACATGTTGGATGACTCCCAGGATTAGAATTCCTTCTTAAAATCCTGACTAGATATATTGTGAAATATAATGTTCCAGAAGTACATAAATTCATGCTGGATCTGATCATATTATGCCCTTAAAAATCTCAATCTCATTCTTAACTAGAGCTTTTAATAAATAAATTGATTAAAACTAGAATTGGCTGCTTTTATAAGAACCAGTTCTATACATCCACTGCTTTAACAAGTTTAAATAAAAACAGTAGGACATAAATAGCTAAACTACAATATCAGAAACCACATAAAAACAGAAACGTTTATTTTCTGTTCATTAAACATGAAGCAGTAATATCCAGGAAATGTATGAAACCACAGTTTACTTGCTGAAAACATTTTCACCACAACAATATTATGGCTCAGTTGTGAATGATAGCTTGTCTCATAACTTCCAAGCAGTGAGACAATAAAATTAAAATGTGTGTTGTGGACCATACACATTACAAACCATTAAGCAGTGATTAAAGCTATGCCTAGCTTTAATTAACTGGAGAAATCACTATTATCTTAGTATTGTTTTCCAGATTGAATTAGCACTGCCAGCCAGCTTGTACAGTGATTTAATTGTTTTTCAGTGAAAATAATTCCTGCTGTGGTTCTGTTCGCCGAGCTGGAGGTTTTTGTTGCAAACGTTTCGTCCCCTGTCTAGGTGACATCCTCAGTGCTTGGGAGCCTCCTGTGAAGCGCTTCTGTGGTGTTTCCTCTGGCATTTATAGTGGCCTGTCCCTGCTGCTTCCGGTTGTCAGTTTCAGCTGTCC
>NC_057734.1:24924310-24938084 GCF_004010195.1 Chiloscyllium plagiosum | reverse complement strand
TCCCTATCTTTTATCCTAGCCTGCTGGACCAACTTTCCTCATTCCTGAAGAAGGGCTAATGCCCGAAACGTCGATTCTCCTGTTCCCTAGATGCTGCCTGACCTGCTGCGCTTTTCCAGCAACACATTTCCATCTCTGATCTCCAGCATCTGCAGACCTCACTTTCTCCTCAGTTATTTTGTGATGCCAACAGCATGGCTTCATTTCTTGCTACGAGCAGAAGTTACCTTGAAGGACTTCTCAACCTCTTCCCTTTCCCTGAGGCATGGTGACCTTTCAGATTACACCTACCACCAGTTCTTTCTCTGTTGCTAATGAGAGAACAGCCCTATGGTCTGGTAGGACTATGGCAATTTAATCTTTACATCCAACATTTGCTGATCAGCAACATATAGAAGTTTCACATCTTTACAAAATATTCTGCTTTTCTATTCTTACTACCAAAGTACATAACTCCATATACCTCGCATCATACACTATCTGCCATCTTATTAGTGACTCCTGAAACCTGCTTAATGTCTTTGCAGCTTCTGTGGTCCACATAGACCACAGAAAAGTTACTGGAAGAAAAAGGCCATTCAGCCATTATGCTTATGCCAACTGAATAAAATGGCTGCCCATTCTAATACAATTTTCCAGAATTTAGTCTCACAGGTTGCAGCACTTCAGCAGATTCAAATTATTTTTAAACGAGTTAAGGATTTCTGTCTTAATCATCAAACATGGCTGTGAATTACAGACTCACCACTCACTGGGTGGAAAGGATTTTCCACATGTCCTTTCTAATTCTTATACAAATCATCTTAAATCACCTTAATACTGCCTGTAGGATCATACCACACACTGATTTGACACTGACTTTCCTTCAAGTAGCTGTAATCAGTCCACGTTTACTAGATCATTTCTGAGCTTTGTGAAGTTTGCCAATTTAAACATTGTACCCCGTTCTATCTTTGTCACTTACCATGATGATGCAAAAACCAACTGTACTATGATCACTACTTCCAAAATGGATACACACTGCTAATTCATCCACCTGCCTTGCTTCATTTCCCAGGACTTTAAATCTAGAATTGCACCCTCTCTTTTGGGCTAAAATATGTGACTAAAAAGGTTCTCTTGACTGCAGTTTAATAATTTTGTGTCCTGTGTTCCTTTTACACTGTATCCCAGTTGTTATGATGAATTATAGATGATACTTTCCAGTGTGGTGCTTTCCAGAATCTAGCAAGTTTGGGAAAATGAACACCAGTGGAGCTACAACCTCATTAATCACCTCTTAAAAAGGAGCTGGAATAAAGTCAATCAGACTCTGAGGAAATTAGTAAACCAGATGGATTTTTTCCAACAATCAATAATAGATTCATGGTCATCATAAGACTCTTAATTCAGATTTTTGAAAAAGTTTAATTTAACTACCATTATCTGCTGGGTCCCCAGGACATCATCTGAGTCTCTGTACTCTAACGGGCAGCATGGTGGTTCAGTGGTTAGCATTGCTGCCTCACAGCACCAGGGACCTGGGTTCAACTCCCGCCTTGGGCAACTGTCTGTGTAGGGTTTGCATGTTCTCCCCGAGTCTGCATGGGTTTCCTCCGGGTGCTCCGGTTTCCTCCTACAATCCAAAAGACATGCAGGTCAGGTGAATTGGCTATGCTTAATTGCCCACAGTGTTAGATGCATTCGTCAGGGGTAAATATAGGGTTGGGGAATGTGTCTGGGTGGGTTACTCTTCGGCGGGTCGGTGTGGTCATGTTGGGCCAAAGGGCCTGTTTCCATACTGTAGGGAATCTAATCTAATCTGGAATAACAGGCTAGCAATAATAACACTAGGCCACCGTCTCCCTTACTGTTTTCTAAGTACCTGTCACAAAAGTCACTAAATGTCGGTATACAGCTAATGCAAATAATTAAGAAGGCTATTCTTTATTACAGAGGAACTGAACATTAAATGTTGTTATGCTTCTGTTATACAGAGCATAGTGAGACCATATCTCAAATACCATGAGCAGGAAGGCTGCAGATATATTGAAGCTGGTTCAAAAGAGGTTCATTAGATTGACACCTAGAATAAATATATCATCGGGTTTTGAGAAGATTTGTAGCTCAGGTTGAGGTTCTGGATGTAAGTTTGCTCACTGAGCTGGAAGGTTCATTTCCAGACGTTTCGTCACCCTACTAAGTAACATCATCAGTGTGCCTCAGACAAAGCACTGCTGAAAATTCCTGCTTTCTATTTATATGTTTGGATTTCTTTGGGCTGGTGATGTCATTTCCTGTGTGATGTTATTTCCTGTGGTGAAGTAACTTCCTTTTTCTTTTTCTCAGGTGATCGTAGATGGGGTCTAACTCAATGTGTTTGTTGATAGAGTTCTGGTTGGAATGCCATGCTTCTAGGAATTCTCGTGCGTGTCTTTGTTTGGCTTGTCCTAGGATGGATGTGTTGTCCCAGTCGAAGTGATGTCCTTGCTCATCCATATGTAAGGATTACTAGTGAGAGAGGGTCATGTCTTTTTGTGGCTAGTTGGCGTTCATGTATCCTGATGGCTAGTTTTCTGCCTGTTTGTTCAATGTAGTGTTTGTTACAGTCCTTGTACGGTATTTTGTAAATTACATTAATTTTTCAAGTTCACTAGCTGCTGTTTTAGTATGTTCGTGGGTTTGTGGGCTACCATGATGCCAAGGGGTCTGAGTAGTCTGGCAGTCATTTCTGAGATGTCTTTGATGTAGGGGAGAATGACTAGGGTTTCTGGATGTGTTTTGTCTGCTTATTTGTGCTAGTTGCTGAGAAATCGGTGGACTGCATTCATTGGGTACCCATTCTTTTTGAAAACTAGCCACCAGGATACATGAATGCCAACTAGCCACAAAAAGACATGACCCTCTCTCACTAGTAATCTTTACATATGGATGAGGAAGGATACCACTTCTAACATCCATCCTAGGTCAAGCCAAACAAAGACACGGACGAGAATTCCTAGAAGCATGGCATTCCAACCAGAACTCTTATTAACAAACACATTGAGTTAGACTCCATCTACCATCCCCTGAGAAAAGGAACAGGAAATGATGCCAATACAGGAAATGACATCACCAACCCAAAAAAACCCAAACATATAAATAGCAGGAATTTTCAGCAGTGATTTGCCTGAGGCACACTGAAGATGTTACCTATTAGGGTGACGAAGCATCTGGAAATGAACCTCCAGCTCAGCGAGCAAACCTATGTCCATGGAGAGACTGGGCTGGTTTCCATTGGTGTTTCGATGAGTAAGATGTGACCTCATTGAAGTATATAAGATCCTGAATGGTCTTGACAAAGTGAACATAGAAGGGAAGTGCAAAACTCGAGCCATTGCTTAAAAATTAAGGTCATCCTTTTAGAACAAAGACCAGAGAATTTTTTTTCTCTCATGAGTCTCATAACTCACTGGGGTAGTGTGCCAGAAACCAAGCCCCACAATGCCAAAATTTGTGATTAAACTTTTTTTTAAATGAGTACCGAATACAGTATTCCCAAATTACTTGATTTTCAAACCCAGCTTGATAGAAATTACAGACCAAGTTTCCACACTATTTATTACAAGTAAATAACTACAGATAAACATTTATACACAATCAGTATATAACATTATAAATTAAAACTCTAATGTCCTTATAAACTGCCCTTTATACACAGACAGGAAAAAACACAAGGGCAGAAAGGAAAACTGGAAAAAACTGATCAATAGTCTTTACCCACAAATTATGTTGAGTTGATTCCTCCAATCTGAAAGCTTCTTCCTGGCTTCCCTTTCCCAAATGCTTCCACTGGTTTGCAAGAGGCATAAGGCAGCTGGTTCACTTGTAAAACATGTCTGATTGATAATAAAAGTCATAGTTTACAGCAGCTATGGAAGGAAACTATAACTGATTTTCTTCATGTTTAAATTGAATTTTGACTGCAGAGAACAGAGAAGCCACTTCTGAGTTGGTGGAGATCAAATCCTTGCACTGTAACTTGTTCCCAGCTCAAGCTGTTCAGTGACCTGACAATGAACCACACTGTTGTTGGTAGGTAACAGACACTTGTCATTAATAACTGGTCACCAATTATTTGGTTTAAGGTGCCAAATGATCTATTTCTGCTCTGAATTCATATGTTCATATATATTTATCTGCACCTATATAGCACATAAAGTACTTTTCTATGATATTTATATTTCACTTAGTACATTTGACTAAAATAGTTTTACTACAGCCATACTTGTGGTTAATCCTCGATTACTATTGGACAATAGTGTAATTGTAGTCGGTGTGATAATTGTCTTCGGCCTGATGAAGGGCTTTTGCCCAAAACGTCGATTTTCCTGCTCCTCGGATGCTGCCTGGCCTGCTGTGCTTTTCCAGCACCACTCTAATCTAGACTCTGATCTCCAGCATCTGCAGTCCTCACTTTTGCCTACATTGGGACAGTGCCCACTCCAGGTCATTTTCTGAATAGCTCCAATCATATCATCAACAAAAATAGTAATCTTATGTAATACTGATTTTTGTGGGAAATAACTCAGATTAATTCCTGTTAACAACTACTTTTGGCCTTCAAGGATTCAGCAACTTCTTGACTCTAGTTCATCAGCTAATGTGTAGAGTTACTCAAAAAGTCCAATCAGATTGGTCAGACACCGTTCTTCTCTAGAAACCATATACTGTCGTGTCAGCTGAATGGCCTTTTTCAGCGAACATGTTGTTCATTTTTACTGAGATCTAGCTAATGAGTCTATAGATATCAGGCTCTCCTTTATACAGATTTGTTAAACAGTTTGTAACACAACATACAGCAAACTAGGCCGTTTTAAATTTTTTTTAGATAATTTCTGAAGCATGAGGGTAAACTCGGCTCTCAGCTTCACCCGTTGCCTGGTTACTGACCACTTCCTGTCATTGTCAAGTAACTTCCGTCTAGCAACTGGTGTTTACTTCGTAGGCAGCTTCGTTTTACATTCTCCAGTTTTGGAATTCTCGCGTAAGTTGCTGATTTTTGTTTTCGACTTTCTAATTAATTTCCTAGCGGCTCTTTCTTTAGGGATGGTGCCGTTTATGTATAAAGTTAGGTTCACCTCCATTAGTGGAGGCCTCAAGCTTGCAGCTAATTCGGGATTCTTCAACGTTATCGCTGGCCACGAGCAGCGGCCTCCGTTGTCCTGTCGCCGTCTTTAGTGTAAAAAAGTCTTCAGCAGTTCGACTAGTCAGTCTGATTCAAATCTTCAAAGCTGCATTCCTCCTGGCTCACACGTCCCCGTTGAAGATTCCTGAGTTCGCTGGATAGACACTTAATCAGGCTTATTGTTTTGAGCTATAAGAGAACACTGAAATTCTTGGGGTGTTTGGGCTAAACGGTTAAGACGTTTTATAATCGTCCCCGTTTGAGAAGTAAAGCTTTTTTTAACCGTTTACTTTCATTACCAAATACTATGTTGCCACATCTGTCGGACATTTTAATTTGTATTCAAATTGGCTGAGAGTCATTTCATTAGACTGACATCCGTTACATTCAAATAAATAACAATTTAAACGTAATGGCTTTTCATATTAATTTGAAAACTGTAGGAAGTTCATTAATATCTAGTAATATAACAAGTGAGCACCACTATAAGAGGGCCTTAAAGTAACAAAAGAACAATTTGGGCAGCATGGTGGCTCAGTGGTTAGCACTGCTGCCTCACAGCACCATGGTCCCAGGTTCGATTTCAGCCTTGGGTGACTGTCTGTGTGGAGTTTGCACATTCTCCCCATGTCTGCGTGGGTTTCCTCCGGGTACTCTGGTTTCCAGACCAAAGATGTGTAGTTAGGTGAATTGGTCATGCTAAATTGCCCATTGTGTCCTAACATTAGTCAGAGGGAAATGGGGCTGGGTGGGTTACTCTTCGGAGGGTCGGTGTGGACTAGATGGGCCAAAGGGCCTGTTTCCACACTTTCGGAATCTAATCTAACCAATTTATGAATGGTTTGAAATCAGAACATGCAGAAAAAGGAGATGCTGGACCTTACTGGATAGTGCCCCAAGAGCAAAATGCCCATCAGTAAACTTTAAAACCAGTACTAAATTATAACTTGTCTGGTGGTGAGAAGGGGCTTGTAAGATTGTCATACACTTCTGGGTGGTGTGTTATGTGTCTCAGTATAGTACATTAGTATGTCTTTAAGAGACATGCTTATGTTAACACTACTGTATAAATAGTGCATGACTTGAGGGTATAACTGTCTCAGGTGCAAGCTCACTGGGGAATCACTTGAAGCATGACAGATAATTGTAACCACATAGCATAATACTAGTGGAGACACTTGTGTGTCTATGCGTTGAAGAATTGCATATAATAGCCAGATGTAGTAAATGTCTGTTAAACATTCAATACCATAGTCTCCATGCCTAGTTTCTTATGTCATTGAGAATAATGTAAGGATTCCACATCAGGTAGGTAGCCATGAGTTTTGTCTCCAGCAGGCTAACAGCAGTAACTATTTATGAATAAGAGATTCCATGATCTTTCTGACATATTTTGAAAACTGAATGAAGGTAAACTGCCCTGAATATTAAAGATTTTGGACATTCAGCAGAATGGGCATCTGTGAATTCAGGCAGCTGTACTGACTCATAGATGGGGCTTTGACCATCCAGAGGACAAAGCTAATTTATTTCTGTTAAAAATGTAACTTCTTTCAAGTTACAAAAAAATTTATACACTTAAAAAGGTTGAAGTTACCAACATAATCAGAACCAAAGGTTACAGACCTGTCACACTGTCAAAAGAAATGACAGCAGTTCTGATTTTTTTGTAAAGAGATTGCTAAATGCACAAAAAGAAAATACAGCTTTTAAAGCACTAAATACAACAGTTTTCTACACAAAGAAGGCGTACCTCTGTCCAGACATCAGTTGGTTGCTCAATTTTGTTCTCCAGAAGTGTGAAAGTAGAGGGAAACCATTGAGGTCACCACTCTTTATTTGATATGAATATCATCTAATGGCAGTAACCTACAAATACAAGCCAGCAATTTTTAAAGTACAGGTCTATTACTACTCAAAACAGTACACTTAAAGGGACCGAAACCAGTAAAGGAGCAGCAAGTAACAGATTTTTAAAAAAGGAAACAGCAAAGATGAAAAATTAAAAGTGAGAGAAGCAAAACTAGGGAAAGGAATAAACAAATAACGCACTACGACTCAACTCTTAAAAAGCAAAGACTGCCCAAGAGAAATGGAAGTCAAACACTTTTTTTAATGGTCCGAGCATCCAGTGATACCTTATGGAATTACAGCTGTTCAGGTAACATATGCAGTTCTATTTTACAAGTCAACAGATGATCTCGAGAAAAGAGCTCTAAAATCTTTGCTTCAGCAAAGGGGAGCGTTCCAGAATTAATACTTATGGTCTTTACATGGATGATCAGAAAAAAAATTTGAGAAGTTCTCAAAGGCCATCTTAAGATAAGAACTAACTTTAATAGGTTCCAACTCATTTCACGGAGACAGCAACTGCAAGAATCTATGGACCGGTTTGTTGGAAAAAGCCACACAAAACGCCTCAAAGGTGACGTTTCCAAAGAACAACTGTCAGGCTTCATAATTCATAGGTGGTGAATTGAACCATTGAGTCTGGTCCATCATTCTTTGGCTGATCTGAAAATCCTAAACACCGATTTTCTGCCTTTTCCCCAAACCCTTGATTTCCTTACTGATTATAAGTCTCAGCCTTAAATAAAATTAATGACACAGACTGTACAGCTGTCTGTGGTAAAGAATTCCACAGAATCAGTACTTCCCTCTGAGAGAAGAAATTCTTCCGAATCTGTGTTGTAAATGAATGACACTTACTGTAAGATTATGCCCTCTATTTCTAGACTGTCCCACAAATAACCTCTCCGAACCTACTTTGTCAAATTCCCTATGAATCTTATGTTTCAATAAGATCGCCTCTCATTCTTCTAAACTTTAATGAGTACAGACCCAGTCTGACACCCTCTCCTCATGTAGAAGATATGGGATCAATCTATTGGGCCTTCTCTGGACTGTCTGTCATGCTGGTATCATCCCAACACCCACAAACAGAGCTGCATCAGGACATTATTTAAGCACACTGCAGCACCCAGGAGCTACAAGAATCCGAATGTACAAGAATACAATGTTTTCAACAACAATGGGTACCCAATAAAGCACAGTCTGCCAATTCTTACAAAACAAACCTAAACAAGAAGATGCAACATGTCCAGACACTGTAGCCACACTACCATATATTACAGACATCTCAGAGACGATGACCAGACTACTGGGCGCCTACCAACGCACTAAAACAGCTCTTAATGAATCTAAAGGACCCTGTACCAACAACCAGCAGAACAATATACAAAATACCCTGGAAGAATTGCAACAAACATTATATCGGACAGAGTGGTGGGAAACTAGCCACCAGGATACACGAACACCAGAACTCCATCAACAAACACATTGATAAGGCCCCTATTTACCAACCTCTCAGAAAACGAAGCGGATGTGATATCATTCACCACAACAGACCAAGACACACAAACAGCAGGACAGAACACCAGCACTTCAATGGAGTCTCACTGATGATGTTACTTAGCATGGTGACAAAACCATCTGAGTACAAATCTTCCAGCTGAGCAAGTAAACTTACCACCTAACCTATCTATATCCCTTTGCAAACTGTGTCATCTCCAGTACTTGCCTTCCTATTTATTTTTGCCTCATTCACAAACTTCACAATTGTATATTTGCTGCCCTTGCTGCCATTATTATATATTGTAAATAATTGCAATGCCAGCACTACCCAGTGGCACTCCAGTAGTTAAAGGTTACCATGTTGAAAATGCCCCCCATTCCAACTCTCTGTCTCCGAGGGTATTAGCTAATCCCCAATTTGTGCTAATATACGACCTTCAACACCATGAAATTCAACATCTTATTGAATTTCTTTTAGAAATCCAAATTTATCACATCAGCTGGTTCCCCTTTATCTGCCCTGCTTTTCACCTCTTCAAAGAATTGTGACAAATTTATCTGGCATGATTTCTCCTACATGAAGCCATGCTGACTCTTCGAGAGTCATTACATGAGTGACTGTTTCCATACCAATTAAAACTTTTACGAAGTATCTTTCTGTGCAAAAGGCCATATTTTTGGCACATTACTTATGCGTGTTACACAAAAGAAATCAAATTGACAAGTCATGTGCTTTACATGCTGTCAACACTATTCCTTTGATCAGTAAAGTGCATCTACTCAAAACCTGTCCAGCTTTCCTTGATATCTGCAAAGCATATGACACCAAGGGACAATAGACATGTCTGTGCAGGAAATTTGGTTCCAAAGGCCTAGCCAAACCCCAGAACAAAACACAGGTAACCAACAAACTAGTATAATACCACAATACTCGCAGTATACTGACAGAAAATGTACAAATACAAGCACATCAAGAGGTTCAGGGTCAACCAAACAAAAGCCAAATTTCAGGAGAAAAACAAATTTTCCATATTGTTCACTTCACGCACTATGTTGACTGTAATACAAGCAGAAACTTTTATAGTTAGTACATATGTTCTGCAAAGGCAGGATGACCAACCCTAAAAGCTAAAATCAATAAAGGAGCTGGTGGCAGCATATTACCACCCTGAAAGACATGGACCTTATAATTTACCTCCATGATACAACCTGCAAGGAACTGTGTCTCTCACTCTGTAATGATCACTAGTTCCACGCATTGGGACAATTACACTGCAGTACCAATAAGCAAATTTGACTTTACTTCCCAAAATCTTCTACCTGATAGATACCAGTAGTGTGAGTACTATCCGTAAATACAGATCCTGACATTGTTCCAATACATAAGATTCAAACATGGTGACAGAATGGACCACCTGCAACACATTTGTATCAGTTGAAGTTGAAGGTGTTCTCAAAATTGATCTATTACACTTTGGCAATAGCTGGTATGAATGGTTATAATCAGCAACTGCCAAAAATGAGAAACTACAAGAGTTGCAAAGATCATCTATTATCAAAAATTAAAGAAGAACCTAAGAATTTTGTTCATTTGGCCAAACAGAGACAAGTGAGTTTTGCGAAGATTTGTAGCTCAGGTTGAGGTCCTGGATGTAGGTTTGCTTGTTGAGCTGGAAGGTTTGTTTTCAGATGTTTTGTCACCATACTAAGTAACATCAGTGAGCCTCAGGTGAAGCACTGATGGTATGGCCCGTTTTTTATTTATGCGTTTAGATTTCCTTGGGTTTGGGATGTCATTTTCTGTGGTGATGTCATTTCCTGTTCTTTTTCTCAGTGGGTGGTAAATGAGATCCAAGTTAACGTGTTTTTTGAAAGATCTGGTTGGAATGCCATGCTTCTAGGAATTCTCATACTTGTCCATGTTTGGCTTGTCCTAGGATGGATATGTTGTCCCAATCAAAGGGGTGTCCTTCCTCATCTGTCTGTAAAGGTACTAGTGAGAGTGGGTTATGTCTTTTTGTGACTAGTTGATGTATGGCTAGCCATCAGGATACATGAACATCAACTAGCCACAAAAAGACATAACCCATTCTCACTAGTATCTTTACATACACACAAGGAAGGACACCACTTTGACTGGGACAACACATCCATTCTCAGACAATTCAAACAGAGACACGCACAAGAATGTCTGGAAGCATGGCATTCTAACCGGAACTCTATCAATAAACAGATTGACTTGGATCCCATTTTCCAACCCCCTGAGAAAAAGAACAGGAAATGATATCACCACCAGAAATGAGGTTACAAACTCAAGGAAATCTAAACACATAAATAAAAAACGGACCATACCACCAGTGCTTCATCTGAGGCTTACTGATGTTACCTAGTATGGTGACAAAATGTCTAAAAACAAACCTTCCAGCTCAGCAAGCAAACTTACATCCACAAACAGAGACAAATTTAATATGTCATGAAGGTCATTTTCAAAAGTAAATGAGTCATCGTACCAAAAGCATGCAGCCAAGATATCATGTTCATGTTATACCAGTGACACATGAATATTGAATGCACAACACAACTAGAACACTAGCTAGGGATGAAAGATGAATCAGATATTTAATGATTTGTACATGTACCTGTGCCATGTGCCAAATGTATCAACATCAGTAGTGGAGGGAGTCTCTATATTTCCACGATATTCCACACATTTCTTGGATGAAATAGTAACAGACCTGTTTGTAATACATGAGGAAAATTACATTTTGTGATGGATTACTTCCTCAAATCTCTAATTGACTTAGTGACAGTTGTACTCATTGTGTTACTAACACGAGCATCTCAGTTTATTTTCAGTTTACCTGGTACCATGGAATAATTAATGTCTGACAATGGACTGCGGTTTATTGGAAATTTGTTTAAGGATCTGTACTAAATGGAAATTGATTCATCTGCTATCCATGCCCTCACATCTAGCAGAATGTATGGTCATTCTATCAAATCGATGATCATTGACTAATAAGCACAAAATAAGATTTTTGCATCGCTGTTGCTTGAAACTTGTATAACTTATGCTCACAAAACAATTGTGAACATTGTCTAAGAATAATTAAATTTCACAAAGGAGAATAATGAGTTGACAGGCATAGAGGCCACCACATTTGTGCACTGAGTAGAGAGTGAGAGTTAGAAGTCCAAATACAAATATTTGAATTCCAGCAAAGGTTTCTACAATATACAACCAACCCAGATCATGCCAAATTGTTGCTGATCATGACACCACATTGCAAACTGAACCCAGCTCTCAATGATGCACAGCACACCGATCATGCATGAAGAAAATAATGTAGAACACTCCTATAAAAGTCTGGTGATATCTGGTGATATCTACTAGCAGCGACACAACCAAGTTATAAAACAAATGCAACAAAGAACAAGACACACCTCTCCGCATGGATTTGAACACCAAATAGAACAAGTTGTCAAACCTCCAAGGCTTTATACTGAAGTTTGAAATGTGAGTCTTGTAAACATTGTTTTAGCTGTTCGTGTAATTAACAAATTAATAACTTGCCTTTGTACAACTATATCTTTTTTTAATCTTTGAAAAAATAGGAATATTGTGTTGTGTCACATGGTCAGCATGTTAGTATGTCTTTATGAGACATGCTCATGATATCATTACTGTATCATTAACATCTGCACTGAGGGTATAAAAATCTACTATGGTATCCTATTGGGGATCACTTGAAGCATGACACTACTGAAAGAACATTGCTCTTTTGTAACCAAATCCATAATATTGGGCCAGACACATTCTTGGAATGTAATAATAATAATTGTATATAATAGGCAGCTGTCATAAATGTTTGTTAGATCCTTCAAATGGATAGTTTTTTTTTGTGTCACTTCAGGTAAAGATGCCCCGTAAGAGACAAAACCTAATTCATCTGTTGTCTCAGCACCACTTCAAGGTGACTGTGGCAGGGAAAACACCATTAACTATTTCCTTTGGTGCATTTATAAATAGCTCTGCAAAGAGTTGCAGTGGTTTTTGGGGAGGTTGGCCTGAGCGCTCACTAGTACTGCACAGTCCTTGAGGACACACTGAGATAAATATCAACTACTTCTGAAAGCCTGTTAAACCTAGGGAAAGATGTTTATTGATCTTCAGGTGCAAGGAGCTTGCAAAATAAATGTCGCAGATTCCAAAGTCCACGACTACATGTTGGGAAATAGGTTGAGGTGTGGCACAGACATGACAAAGTCTTGAAAAAGTCCACAGTTTAGGGTTGTCCATCCAATTATATAGGTTATATGTATCAAGGAATGTTTATTTTAATTGGAGCGAGGCAAATAAAGTGCCATGTATTGTGTTTAACTTGCACCTTTGCAAATTTTAAGAATAAGATATTTTTGGGAAAAAATTGAATCAGAATAGTTATTTTTATCTAGAAATATGCAATGCATAATAACATCAGCAAAAGTGAATGTGAAGATGGTATACATGATTCAGACAAATACTGTTACATATCGATTCACTCAAAAGAATTGTCTGAACGCTTGTGCTTCAATTTGGGTAAAAATGATACCGTTTGCATTATAAAGATAATAAAGATATAAGCACCTCTGCAAGTAATAATTCATTAGGAGAAAGTGAGGACTACAGATGCTGGAGATCAGAGCTTAAAAATGTATTGCTGGAAAAGCGCAGCAGGTCAGGCAGCATCAAAGGAACAGGATCCAAACCAAAGGAGTAGCCATGAGCACCTGCATGGGCCCCAGCTATGCCTGTCTCTTCGTTGGATATGTGGAACAGTCCATCTTCTTCAGCTACACTGGCACCACCCCCCCACCTTTTCCTCAGCTACATCGATGACTATATTGGTGCTACCTCATGCTTCCACGAGGAGGTTGAACAGTTCATCCACTTTACTAACACCTTCCACCCCGACCTCAAATTTACCTGGACCGTCTCCGACTCCTCCCTCCCCTTCCTAGACCTCTCCATTTCTATCTCGGACAACTGACGTTTACTATAAACCGACTGACTCCCACAGCTACCTAGATTACACCTCCTCCCACCCTGCCTCCTGTAAAAACCGCCATCCCATATTCCCAAATACTTCGCCTTCGCCGCATCTGCTCCCAGGAGGACCAATTCTAATACCGAACAACCCAGATGGCCTCCTTCTTCAAAGACTGCAATTTCCCCTCAGATGTGGTTGACGATGCTCTCCACCGCATCTCCTCCACTTCCCGCTCCTCCGCCCT
>NC_057734.1:24909743-24923208 GCF_004010195.1 Chiloscyllium plagiosum | reverse complement strand
CACATCTTTGGACTGTGGGAGGAAACCGGAGCACCCGGAGGAAACCCACGCAGACACGGGGAGAATGTGCAAACTCCACACAGTCAGTCGCCTGAGTCGGGAATTGAACCCGGGTCTCTGGCGCTGCGAGGCTGCAGTGCTAACCACTGGGCCACCGTGCCGCCCTCTTGCTTTGCCTTTACTGTTTGATGTGCTACATTTTCTGAAATGTGTTTCCTCGTCCCAATTGTTTAGTTTAAACTCTCTCTATTTCCCTAGTTAGGTGGCTTCCAAGAAGAGCTGTTCCACCTTGGTTCAGATATAAACCATCCCAACATTTCATCAGTATTGGTGCCGGTGACCCATGAACCAGAGCGACTTCAACTGCACCATTCTTTGAGTCCTGCATTAATTTAACTAACCTTTTTTGCCCTCTGCCATTTGCCCATGGTTCAGGCAGTGCTCATAGTGTACTGCCTAGTTCCTCATACTGTCAATGCAGGCCCTCTTTTTTCATCTTGCCTTTGTCATTGCTACCTATGACTAGATCCTCACCTTCCTCCTGCAAGATCCTCTATAGCCCAAAGAGATGTCTGTAACTCTGACTTCAAAAAGGCAAAACAGACATTTGAACTCTCTTTGCTGCAGAGAACAGTATCAATTCCGCCATACAATACTGCTTCTATTTCTGCTTTGGTCCTTGTTGCTTTGAATGACTTCCTCCACTACATTATCACAGTTGTTAGCTCATCCACCTTACTGCCTTCCCTCTCATCCAAACTCATATCTTTTGACTATTGCAAAGGCTGAAGCTGCTATCTTGCAGATCCCTTACCTGTCTCACAGCCACATATTTCTTGACCAGTGATGGAATCAGAAGACCTAGTCGTAAAGGATGTGACCACCACCTGAAATTAAGTGTTCAGGTAACTTTCCTCCTCAAAGATGGGTCTCAGTGTCTTGTCAGTCACCCTGCAGCTAATAAAGTCTGAGCTAAAGATTTTAATCTCGCATCGCTTTGGTACTTGATTTTTAGAAGTTTATACTGTCATGTTACAAGTTCACCAGCAAATAGAAACAAGGTTTAATTCTTTACCATTTGAGAATGTCGCATTTGACTTTAATCTATTGAAAAAAAGCCCCAGTTTAAAAAAAAAATTAGAATCTTAATCCTACTATATCCTTGGCATAGTTCATAATTTTTTTATTTAATGAGGTCCACAGCAGCAAATATCCCCCAGCTGGTCTCCTTTAGGTCTAGGTCTTCTGATTTCATCGCTGGCTTGTAGAAATTACATATCACTTCTCCTCAATTTATATTCAGAAAAGATTTACAAGGATATTGTTGGGATTGGAGTGTTCGAGCTGTAGGGAGAGTCTGAATATGCTGGGGCCATTTTACCATTGGAGGTTATGGCTTATGGAGGTTCATAAAATTATAAGGGGCATGGATAGGTGTATAGCCAAGGTCTTTGCCCAAGGGTAGTGGAATCCAAAATTAGAGGGTATAGTTTTAAGGTGGGAGAGGAAAGATTCAAAAGGGAGCTTAGGGGCAACTTTTCCACACAGAGGTGTGTATGGAACAAGCTGCCAGAGGAGGTGATGGAGGGTGGTACTTTTACAACATTTAAAAGGCATCTGAATGGATACATGAATTGGAAAGGTTTAGAGGGATATGGGCCAAATGCTGATAAACGGGATAAGATCAGTTTAGGATATCTGGTCAGTGTTGGCAAGTTGAACCGAAGGGTCAGCTTCTGTGCTGTATGGCTCTGTATTCACTGTATTTAAAACATTGTCTTTTCTATATGCATTTATACCTTTACAAACATTGTATAACAACACCACCCTCGAACCTATCTTCCTTCATTCTCTATGTTTCTATCATAGAGTATAATATTCTGTGCCGTCAATTCTGTATAATTTACATTCCAATACATCGCATTTGCTTTTTTATTCAGTAGCTAACTTTTTTCTTATTCATTCATGTGATGAGGACATCACTGGTTTGGCCAGCATTTATTGCTCTTCCCTAGTTGTTCACGTGGTAGTTGAGGGTCAATCACATTGCTGTGGGTCTGGAGTCAAATGTAGACCACCAAATGGGTAAGAATGGTATTTTCCTTCCCTAAAGAACATTAGTGAACCAGATCGTTTTTTCCAACAATTGACAATGGATTCATGGTTATCATTGGATTTCTAATTCCAGATCCTTAAATCCTGAAATCTCTTGCACTTTTCCTCCTCTTGTCATGTTTTGAAGTTTCCTACAAACCATTTAAAACATCAAAATGCAGGATCATGTGCAGTTTTATTTTCTTTCAGAAAAAAACAAAAATGAGTGAACAAATCAAGTTCATTGTAGAACAGCTCAATAAAGAGCCCTTCAAGAAGACATTCAACCTAATCACCTTTGACTCTTTGGAGCCACTGCAGTTGCTGCAGCTGCTTAATGAAGTTCTGGCTGAAATTGATCCAAAAGTAAGTATTACACTGCTAGAGTATATAATCAGTGTGTTTTAATTAGTAAAGGTCTAACTTATTAAAATATAATAAGTACAAATATAGAAACTAAGAAGTATTGATTCCATTAGTAACCCCTAGGAAACACCATGTGTTTTGTTTTCCTCCATTCTGCAAAACATCCATTTATTTTTGCTCTTTACTTTTTATGCTTCTGTCAATTTTGTATCAATTGTACCACTATCCTTTTAATCCCATGTATATTAAATGTTCAAACAAGTCTATTATGAAGAGTTAATGATTAATGAAGAGTCCTGTTATTCTACAAGGCTATTCATTATTGTTATGAAAATGTGGGTGTATCTTTTAGAGAGTTAAAAGCAGCAGAACTACCTGACACAACACCGAGTGTTCTTAAGAAGGTAACAATGTAACACTCGGTCAAAAAACTCAACTAGCTTGTTGTCTGGAGACAAAAACAAATTTGAATTTGGCCAATCAATTTCAGTTATACCCCGATTAAAATTGTCAATTTCCAATCAAGTTTGAAATGAGTATATTGACAATCTTCAAAGCCAGTTACAAAATCCGATTCTCAGAGGTATAAGACTGAGGGGAAATTGAACAGTTGAGAGGAGAGCTGCCAAGTCCTAGCATGTGTAGACTGCTTGAAAAAGTCTCTCTTTAAAGTCCCGTTTTGATCAGTACCCTGTGATGCAGAAGTTCCTAACAAGGAGAAAACACAGGAAGATCTGAAGGCAAGAACCTACGGCTGCCTGGGTTTGAGATAAGAAATGTTGTTTTGTAAATCTTAATTGGGAGTTTTATCAGACTAGTATTATAGAAGGAAAGGTAGAAGATACATTAGAGAAATAAATTGTAAGTAGTGGTTAGTTAATTATTCTCTGTTATACTTTAAGAAATTTGTTAATTTTACTTTAAATAGTCCTTGGCCACTCGAAATTTTACAGATTACTGCACAGGATAAATCTTTTCTGTGTTGCTGTTTATAAATTAAGCAGAAGAGTTTACCCCATGTTGTAACAATATATAATGAGACACGTAATTTCGCCTTATAAAGCAGTCTAAAGTATTATATTGCCTTAAGACTAAAATTGTTACATTTTGCATATCTTTTTTCCCTTCTTCCTCACTCCTGTCAGCATTAACTTCATAATATTAGTGCTCCGATTCTCATAGTTATGCATGAGGCTAGATATTTGGATATTGACATGTTGCTTGTAACTTGGATGTAACTGCTGTGCCTGAATCTGCCTTTACTATTGTCAATAATCATATATTCTGACAGTGTTCATTGGATAGCAATCATGAATGGAACCTTTAAGTGATGTTTACTACCTGAATTATCTTAAAAAAAACACTCCCCTATACTAGGTATGTCGCCAATCGTTGCACCTCTATCAAAATCAATTAACTGATTTGAACCAGAAATCAAATCTGGGATGTAAAAATTTATGTTTAGTTCCCTTACACATTATCTTCAATTTCTAAGTGAAGAAGTAATATATTTTTTATAGTTCATTTTCACAAAATGAAGTAGTCAATTAAAAAAACAGAAAATATTTATCTTCTCTCTCTTGTTTATTCTCTCCTGCCTTTCAAGCAATTCCTCCTCTTATGAAACATGTCATATGCACTATGGATTTAGTATGTAGTAACATCAGTAATATTCTTTTCTTTTCCGTTAGCATAACATTGATATTCGAGAGGAAGCACCAGATCAAACAGCAAAGCGAATGTTTAGCCTTCTGGGAATTCTGAAATATAAGCCACCTGGAAGTGCTTCTGATATGTATGTAACAATATATGTTTTACCTCAGACTTATAGAAGATCATTTATTTTACTACTTCCTTCTTTAGATTTACCACTTCTGTCAGAATTGTTTCCTGACTGAGAGGTCAAACAAATTACCTTTTTCATGTCTCTATCATTCTCTGCAATATTTGTCTCTTGTATGGCTTGAAGCCACATATTACATAATTGTGCATATTTTCAGAAATAAGTGCTTGTCATCAAGTAAATGTGAAATTAATTCAGTAAACTACTGCCTGCAAGGGCAGTATTAGAAAATGTCTAGATAGTATATAAATGAAGACCAAACCAGGAATCCAAAATACTTGCTTGTAAATTTATTCCAGAACCCCATTTTAAATATCTTGTTTATTTTCCTAATAAGCTGTTGCATTCATCATTTGTCATACAAGAGTCTTCTACTGAGAGGTTGGGCAAATGATGAGCTCTGCAAAAACTTGAAATATCTATAATAGTCTCTTAGGTTGTTTTGGTTTGTTTCTTTCCTTATCTAGGCAAGACAAATAGGATAAATTTTATGATGTTAGACACAGCTAGTACACTTGATACATATCAGGAACATGCTATTGGCACCTTCCCATTGAAATTATTGAATAGAAAATCTTCCAATTAACGCAAGCTGCATGCGAGATACTAAAATACTCATTCTGGACGCTTCTCTCAGATCTTCCTTTAGATACCGAAGGTGGCTATAAAGAATTACAGACATATGTGGGTTGCGACTGTCTAATGGGGAAAGTTTCAGAAAATATGTTGAAAATGCTTCTATTTTTGTCATCAAATTCCAAATTTATTACATTTTTAAAATAACATTTTTTAGAAAATAACATTTTCTTTTTCTGATGACCGGTAATGTAGTTCTTTGATTAAATTGTTCACCATAGCAAATGACAATAAGTAGTTTTGATTTGAAGGAAAGGTCAAACAAACTACGGCTTTATTTTCGAAATGGTAGTAAATATTGATGTAAAAAATTACTAAAAGAAAACTAAAAATACTTTGAAATTTCTTAAAATCAAAGATAAAAATTAGCGTATCGTCATCACCTTGCAACTTTATGCAAAAAGACATTGATTTGAACAACAACAGGTTGCAGCCTGAAACCACTAAGGTATTGTTATTATGTTAAATTAAAGATTTTAATCTGTGGTTGAGTGAATAAATAATCATCCTTTTGTTGAACCCCTTCAGGAGTGCCTTTCGACAGGGTCTGGTTACTGGGAGTAAACCTATAATTCATCCCATTTTGCACTGGCTTCTGCAGCGGACCAATGAGCTTAAAAAAAGAGCATATTTGGCTCGCTTCCTTGTCAAGGTGGAAATCCCTGCTGACTTTCTTCAGGATGATGTGGTTGCAGACACTTATCATCAGGTTTAGTAATTACAACTTTAAAATGTGGATATTTAATATTTCATAGCATGGATGTTTATTTCTCTAAGAGTAATGCTTCTTTAATAAATATTTAGATCCCATTTTTCTCGTATTTATAAAACACTGAATATTTAGAGTAGTAATTGAACAATCTAGTTTAGAATAAATCTGAAAATTCAAAAGTTGTCAGAAATTTTTTTTTAAACAATTCTTTTGGTTTTTGCTTCCAGTATGAAGAATTGGTGGAAGGGTTCAAGACCTTGCACAGGGAATGTGAACAGCTGAAGAACTGTGGTTTTTCAACTGCAGAAATAAGGAGGGTGAGAAGTATAGAAAATACACTCAGCCATGGGACAAAGGATTTATTTTAGAAAGGTTTTGATAACTTGGAGCAAGTAAAATGGACTTTTATTCAAAATTTGAAAGCAAGTGAAGGGTTTTGTCTTTATTACTATTTTAATGAAACTGCAATGTTGTGATGTATATTGATACTGTAGCCATCATGTTCATGAAAGTACCCCTCAAGTCATTCTAAGGAGAATGAACTGAAGAAAGGCTGATTAAGTCATAATGGATGATGGAAGATATTTATTCTATCTTGCTTCATCCATTTAGAAGCATCTTAACTTTCTATTTCATGGTTTCTTAAATTATTTCAGGCATTTTTTGTTTCCATTTTGTGAAAGCCAATTCCACACATAAATCACTATTTCCATTTCCTGAAATAGCATAGCTTCTGTCATTAGGAGGAGATGTTAAACTTGAACTATTTGTTTGAGTAGGCATTCCAGTATCCATTTTATTATTTTTAAAAGAGATGGGAATTCTACTGACTGACATTACTTGCTTAACCTTTACCAACACAGAAAAAAAGGTAAATTGGTCATTTCTCTGATTATTTGTAGCATCTTGCTGAACATAAAATAGCCATTGTTTTTGCCTACCAAACAATAATGACAATATGGGAGAAAGTGAGGACTGCAGTTGCTGGAGGTCAGAGTTGAGAATGTGTTGGTGGAAAAGCACAGCAGGTCACGCAGCATCCGAGGAGCAGGGGAATCGATGTTTCGGGCATAAGCCCTTCATCAGGAAACTTATGCCCGAAACGTCAATTCTCCAGTTCCTCGGATTCTACCTGACCTGCTGTGCTTTTCCAGAAACACACTCTTGTCAATAATGACAATATTTCAAAATATGTATCATAAATGTTTACGAAACACTTTGAGATCTGCTGAGATATAATAAGGTGTTGTAATAAATGTAGCTTTTTGTTTTTATTTCTTCTGTCTATGAAATCATGACATAGTTAAAGTAGAATTACTTTAAAGTGATTCTAGTGCAGAAAACCCATTTGTCTGTCTTACTGAATATTTGATTTATTTCATACAATTTTATTTTTATTTTTAAGTTATCATCCCAGCATATTTTAGACATTTGTGATCTCCCAAATTCAGAGTTCCCACAAGGAATTCAAGTATGTCTGCCTCACACAAACAAAAACCCAAATCCTTGTGCTCTCTAGTTTTGTTCTTCACTCCAGTCTGTTTTGAGCCTTGACTAATGCTCTTCTCTGTCTGAGTGCAAGGAATTTGAAATTCTTCATTGCACAATTTTGAATGGATCAGTTAGCATTTTTTTTTCCACACTAAAATCCTTATTATATTTTTGAAAGTTGGCAACTTACTTATTTTAAAAGATGTTTTATTAGAAGTGTCAAGCACCTAGTAAACTAGGATAAAACGCTTGTTGTTGTAATCTCTTTATAATTACTTTTTTAAAGTTGAGAATGAATTTAACTGCATTTGTCTTTTTGCTGGTATTTAAAACATGTAAAGTATCTCCATAAATATTTAGTTGTCATTTGCTGATAAGGAAAGTACACATTAGTTCCTACTTTTATATGTCAGAGGGAATTGGACCCCTATTCATAAATGAGAACATAATAACTTGCATTTATATAACCACTTTTATCACAGTAAAATGTTCCAAGGTGCTTCTTTGGAATGATTAGTAAACAGAATTTGACATTGTTCCAAATAAGGATAAACTAGGATTGCTGTCAAAAGCTCGGTCAAGGATCAAGTCTTAATTACTATTTTAATGAGGAGAAAGGGTGAGTGAGAGAAAATTGAGATGTTTAGGGAGAGAAATTCAGAACTTGGGACTAGACAATGGAAGGTATTGTCTCTAGTGGTAGAGAGAAGACAGTTAGCATGTGCAAAATTGGGGGAGTATAAGGTCTCTGTTTTGTAGGACTGGAGGGAATAATAAAACTAAGGAGCACAAGGATTTGGGCTTTTGTTTCTGTGAATGAGAAAAATACTTGAATTCTTAATGGGAAAGAAATACCCGTCTGTAAACTCAAACATTATTTCTCCAGAAATGTGTGCATACTGCTGTGATCTTTGAGTAAAGTTCTCACATTGTATTTTACGAGTCCTATTGGAGAGATTAATAAGTTTGTGCCTGAAGGATTGAAAGAAATGCAACACATCCAGTCCCCATTTAACATTATCCTTCTCCACCTGACTGAACTTATTCTCACACTTAACAACTTCCCTTCTGATTACTATTACTTAACTGCCACTAAACAATTTTGCGATAATAATCTTTATGGGTTGTAAATATGTCATTTTAATGGGATAAGTGAAACATTGTTTGTTCCTGTCACACCAGATTTCCTCCTCACCTTTTTTCCCCAGTGCATTGTTGGCTTTCTTAGTGCTATTTTCTTTGTCAGCCCAAGATGTAAAATATCATCAACTTGGCTTTCAATTTCCACCTTTTCTCATTCTTCATGTCTGATATTAAGTTATCCACTGTAAGCTGTTCTCTTTCTCTCTTTCCATATGCTACGTGGCGTGCTGAGAGTTTCCAGCAAGCTTTCTGTTTTTTTTTCAAATTTCCAGCATTCATAATGCTCTGCTTTTGCTAACCATACCTGTCGTAAAAAATCGTGAATGCATAGCTGTATGCTGGATGCACAAGAATTATGCTGAAATGGTGTGCCGCTGAGACCAGCAAGTAAAATGTTTTGTTTTTCAAAGTAATACTTGAGCGGCAAATAAAAGAAATGTATATTTTGAGAACTTTGTGTTGCATCATGCTGAATATTGCAATTACTTTTATGTGTGTAAGCATATATAAGTGAATATTTCAGTTTAGCATTTTATATGATTAAAACCTCAGTGTTAAAATGTTTAAAGTTAGGTAATACACAGTATAAATTTTTCTTTGGATTTGCAGGACATAAATGCTATGGAGGAAGAGAAGGATCAACTAATTAAGCGTGTCGAGCGTCTGAAGAAAAGGGTATGATTCAGTTATCTAGTAAGGATGTTGCTTCTTCAGCCATGTGTCACATGTCACATAGGAAAATGTAAAACTGAATTGAAGGAGCATGTTGCTTGCTTAAGGAAGGCATTGAATAACACTTTTGAGTAAATTGAGACATGCTGGGAGAGTTGCCAATCACTACAAGGAGTTGCACTTAAAATGCAGGCATGTTGGTTTAATTGGTGTGAATTCTATGCTGTCATCTGCAGTTATTTATTGGTGATAGAAGGGAATCATCCGGGATATAGGATCTTGGGTATATTTTCTTAAGACGCTTTTAGTAAGAGCAATGTTTATATGTTTTCACTAGGTGGACACTGTATCAAATCACCAGCGGATGTTAGAAATGGCAAGACAGCTTCGTGTGGAGAAGGAGAGGGAAGAATCGTTAATGCAGCAAAAGCAGGAACAGAAAAATCAAGTAATTTATACTGCACATAGTGACAAGCCATGTATAGATATGTATGCTTGTTACATGAAACTATTGCAGATCAACTACTTTGAGTTATGTAGCATCTTTTTTTATTTCCTTTTAAATATCCCACTGCAATTAGTAGGAGAACATACAATCCCTAAGCTGCATCAGTCGGAAGGAGGGTGAAGGTGACTGAAGTCCTGACTGGAGAGGTTTTGAGCCTTTTGCCAGTGGACGGAGACATTGTAAGGTTAATTGTGCAATATTAAGACAGCTGCAGATAAGAGTGTAAATATCAGGGTTGTACAAGATGCCTTTTTTTTTTGTAACAAATGGGAAGTATTTGATAATGTGTTCTGTCTCATCAGGTTGAAAAAGTAGAGTAGGACTCTGGAAGGATTTTTAGACAAGCGTTTTGAATTTAATGGCTTAGATGATAAGGCGTCAACAGAGGTTTTAGTCCAGATTTTGGAAGACCTCTTGATGACCACTGTCAGCCTTTGCTGTCCTTACCCCTTGAGAGTGGTCCCTATAAATTACCCCTTCAAGTATCTGAACTACCTTCTCTTTCATCCTGATCTCCCTTGTTAAAGGCAGGTGTAAAATATTTGTTTAATACTTGATCGATGCCCTCTACCTCCATATGTTTATCCCTTTTTTGGTTTCTAATCAGCCCCACTTCTTTTACCATCCATTTACAATTTATATACCTTTTGAACACTTTGGATCCCCTTTTGCATTAATTGCCAGTCTCTTTTCATACTGTCTCCTTTAATGATTGTATAGTTTGGCTAGAATGTAGAATGATGTACTGAGTAATGGGACTATATTGACTCTTTGATAATGTCTGCATTGTCTGCACTGTGTAATTGGAGCAGGAGAAACTCAGTTCAGAATCTTAGGCACAATGTGTTTGATGCAGCTTTGATTAATGGCAGCCTGCAGTGTATCCCTTCTTTGTCTTCTGGTGATAGCAAGTATGTGACTTGAAGTCACCAGAAAAGTAACTTAAAAAGAACACATTTGTAACTTCTCAAAATTAATCCAATCACCTCGTATGTTTGGCATAGTATAGTTTGTTTTATTTTTCATTTTTAGGTTAATGTCATTAAAACAAGATTGTCATTGAAGCAAGTTGTTTATTTTGTATCCATTTACCATAAAATGAACTTTTCGCAAACCTGTGCTGCTTTTATTATATTCGGCTCCTATGTTATATTTTTCTTCTCCAGTTATTCCATGCAGAACAAAGGCTGCAGAGAGCACAGCAGCAGTTAAAGGACCTTCGACAAGCTTCAGCAGATGCAAAGCCTGAGGGTAAGTGCTCCACCAAAATACAAATTTAGGAAGCAGTGTCAGAATGTGATGTGAATATCATTGGCAAACTCAGGATTTATTTCCCATCCCTGTTTCACATTCAGAAGTGGTGGTGAGCTGCCTTCATGTTTCATGCCTTCCATAGTGTACCTACAGTGTTGTTCCAAAGTTTGGACCCATTGGCAATGAAGTTGAGTGTGAAGTGACTTGAAGGATCAATATGTTTTTCATTACAGAGTACCTAGTGTCTGCTTTGTTCCTATAACCATGTTGTTCATGAAGTTAAGTTTTTGATCACTGAAAATTTCTAAGATGTCTGTTGTGTTTGACTTGATGCGGACTGGTGCCACAGAAAGTCACAGTGCAGTGGTCATATTTTTTTCTTTTTGACAATTGCTATTGTCTGCCGTATATGTAGTTCAAATGTTATCTGCCACTTGATAGATAAAATTCTATAGCACTTTGGCAGATTATTGGAGTTATGAATAGCAAAGAATACTGTAGACTAATCAGCAAAGTACCCACAAAAAATTAATTTTGATTAGAGTTGCTATATTACCTTATATGTAAACTGAAAAGGGACAGCAGTTGCTTTGCTGTAAATTATGTTTTGAGCCCAGCCAGTAGAAGGCATAGTTGCTTTGTGACATGATAGAAAATTGCTGTTCTATTTCCTCAATGAGAGATCTACCCAGCAGCCTGGTAAGATTCTTGAAATTTTCACACTTTAATGACTGATGGGTCTAAACATATGTGATTATTGGTGATAAAACTCATAATACGTGAAGGCTCAAAGTTGTATTTATAAGTATTACAAGTCTGTACCTTTAGAAATCAGATATAACATAATTCAAAACAACAGTAACTCAGATGATGTGTATTATTTAACCCTTAATGGTTGAACTGAATATTAATTTCAGGTTTGATGAAGAGGCTGGATGAGGAAATAAAATTCAACACATATATGGTTTCAGACAAGCTTCCCAAGGAATTGGATAGCAAGAAGAAAACTGTTCATTACTTACAGAAAGTGGTTGCAGAACCTGCAATGGGTCACTCTGATCTCAGTGAGCTTGAAACCAAGGTGCAGTGTTAATGTTGTTACAGTATTTTTTGAGTATTGATGAGAGTAAATGCAGAGTATATATAGTCAATGGTTTTCTAGACGAGATGGCAAATATAGTGGTCCATCTGCTTCATGCATGAATTCAAGACAGACTTAAGAAGCAAATATCCTTGATCTCAATTGTAAAGAACAACACGTAATGAGAATAGCAATTGGTGTCATACAAACTTTTTGGGGAAAGCCATAAATTGTGTTACTGCAGTTGTTGACAATTATGATAGCTACTATGACAGTTTTATTAATTGTTAATTATTGAAATATTGTTTTCCAAAGAAGGAACAAAGTAGAGGAAAGAAATGTAAGCAATCTTTTAGTTTCCTTTTTGGCTTAATAGTTAAATGCAATATCCACTTCCATTCCATAAAAGTGGATCTGTGCAGGATCAGTAATTGGGCCTCTCTCTTTGTCTTCCATATCTATTGATAGTGAAATACCTCTTGATCATTATCCAAAGACTACTGATTTTCTTTGAAAACAGCACATTAGCTAATGTCTATATTTCATGATTTGAAATACCAACCAAAATTACATACTACAAAATCTGAAATCTAAAAAACAATGGTTGGAAAAAGCAGGCCCATTGGTATACATAACAACTGCGAACAAGTGTGCATTTTAATAGGAAAACTAAAATCATAGTTCTTCTGAAAGAATCCACATCTCGTATATGAACTTGCTTCCTCCTTTTCGGATACTGATGGATCTGCTGAGTATTTCCAGCACTTCTTGCTCATACACAGCACACCAGGAAAAATAGGAGCAGAATATGATACTGCACCATTCAACATAATTGTGGCTGATGTTAAGCTTCAATTTCACTTTTTTACCATATCCCTTAATTACATATAGTTGTGGCATATTCGTAAACCTCCAGGGTGAAGAATTTAGGAGATTTCTCCTCATCTCATTCCTGAATGAATAGCCTGAAACTGTGTCCTTTTGTTCTAGATTCCCCACTTTAGGGAAACAATGTGTGAGAAACAAAAGCTCACTCACTTTAATAATTTCAGTCCGAGACGAATATCTGAATCAGCCGTTTATTTGTACACCTATAGGTGGGTGCTTTGTCTAATTACCAGGTAAGGCAATGACAAAATGCACAGTCTATCCCAAAAAACCCTTGCAATTTATACTGTTTTTTCCCATATGTTTTCCTTATTCCATTGTCTGTTCCCTGCTTCGCTTACGTCACAGATTTCCTTAAGACTTATCCCACAACTTCTGTTTATCCTGTCTTGTCCGTGACAAACTCTTATCTCTGACTCCCATAAGGGTGTTTGACGTCAGTCTACCGTAGGTTATTGATTAGGCATATCTTTTCTTCTATCAGAATCTATTTCCATCCAGAGGCCACTTTGACCTCTTTAGGGTTTGTTCCTGTGTCTCCGTGTAAGGGGGAAACAGATGCTTTCCTGTTTGCCCATATATCCACCATTGTTCTGTATTCACGCCTCATGCTAACATATCCTTTCTTTTCGCTGAATATGTATTTTCTCATTCCTATTCTGTATCAGAATTTATACTTGCAGAAATAACATTAATTCATTTATATCCCACAAAGGAGCAGCACTCCAATAGTTAGTGCTTCCAACTAAACCTGTTGGACTATAACCTGGTGTTGTG
>NC_057734.1:24821412-24904778 GCF_004010195.1 Chiloscyllium plagiosum | reverse complement strand
AAAGCCCACTCACATCAATAATTTCAGTCCGAGACCAAATTTCTGAACAGCAGCTTCGTTTTATTTGTACACCTGCAGGTGGGTGTAATGTCTGATGCCTCGAAAGGCATTGACAAAATACACACCAAACCCCAATCAACTCTGCAATTTATACCGTTTTTTTTCCCATATGTTTTCCTTATTCCATTGTCTGTTCCCTGCTTCGTTTACGTCACTCATTTCCTTAAGACTTATCCCACAACTTCTGTTTATCCTGTTTTGTCCGTGACAAACTCTTATCTCTGTCTCCCATAAGGGTGTTTGACGTCAGTCTACCGTAGGTTATTGATTAGGCATATCTTTTCTTCTATCAGCATCTATTTCCATCCAGAGGCCACTTTGACCTCTTTGATTAGGGTTTGTTCCTATGTCCCCGTGTAAGGGGGAAACAGATGCTTTCCTGTTTGCCCATATATCCACCATTGTTCTGTATTCACGTCTCATGCTAACATATCCTTTCTTTTTGCTGAATATGTATTTTCTCATTCCTGTTCTGTATCAGAATTTATAGTTGCAGAAATAACATTAATTCATTTATATCCCACAAATGTTTCAGTAAATAACCAATCATAATCTTGACTTTATTTTCAACTGCTTCACATTCTTCTCAACTCTAGATATTTACTCCACCACTCATCATAGGACAACCATCTCTCCATCTTATCCCAGAAATCAATTTAGTGAACCTTGACTGTACTGCCTCCAATACAAGTATATCCTGCCTAAATATGGAGACCAAGGTTACAGACAATATTCCAGGAGTGGTTTTGTCAAACCCCTTAAAATTGGATAATGACATTCTTGTGCTTCAGTCCCGTTGCAATGGATCTACCAGCTCACGTGTTCGTGTACCTGCATGCTAAAGTTTTGTGAAACTCACCAAGTCTGACAATATCTTTGGAGAGGAAGCAGAGTCATGTTTCAGATCCAGTGATGGAGCTTTGAAGAAAAATCACTGAACCACATTGCATCTATTTCCACAGTTTATCTGGCTCTTTCTGTTTTTGTTTCAGATTTTCAGCATCTGCAGTTCTTTGTTTTTTGCTGAAGTTTTGTGTTCTTTGTATAAGACTTCCTTGAAAACAACATACTCCAATCATAACACGATTCTTAAACTTAAACAAAGTCAGTTGCATAGGTCCAAAAGGCATGTATAAGTTTACATTTTTTTAAAAAGCAATCTGCTTTTCCAGTCATGTAATAAAACTGAATAACTTCACACTTCTCTAAATTATGCCCCATATGCTATCTTGTTACCTATTAACTTAAATTGTTACATCTTTTGTGGAGTCTATGTCCTCCTCAACGCTTGCTTTGTATAATCAGCAAGGTTAGATATGTTTTTGTCTCTTTGTATGAACATAAATACAGATCATAAGTAGCTGAGGCTCTAGCATTGATCCTTGCAAAACTTCACTAGTTTAAGCCTGCCAAATTGAAAATACTCCATTTACCCCTACTCTGCTTCCTATCCGCTCAACAATTCCCATTCCAGCATAATTCCAGCCCCCATTTCAGTGAGCCCCTTTTCTCATGCCTTTTGTGTGGCACCTTCTTCAATGTTTTGGCAACCCTAGTATACTATATCAATTATTTCCCCTTTATATACGATATTAATTCCATCTCAAGAAAATTAATAAGATTGTTCATCAGGATTTCCTTTTCGTAAAATAATTTTGACTTATTTAAATCATGCTATGCTTGTTTAAATGTATTGATAACAGTTGATCCCAGACCTTTGCTGATGACTGATGTCAGAGTAACATTTTATTGTTCTTTTACTGCTTTCTAAAACAATCCTAATCCTCAGGCTTACTGCTATTCTTTGCAAGATTTTGAACTTCTAATTTTAATCAAATACTATTTTAATCTCCTTGATAAGGATGGATCTTTCTTGCTGAGTTTTTGTTTCAGTGGAACATTCTGAATTGCTTCTTTATATCTTTACCACTGTTTATTTACTCAGTCAATGTTTGCCAGCTGTTCCCTCAGGCTTTGCTTATATTTTTGATCTTTGTTTGTGATTGAACTATGCCATTTTCAAACTTAATGTGGAATGAGTCATGTTATGATCACTATTTTCCAGTAGATCTAATTAACCCTGCCTCATTGAATAATGCTGATAATCTTATAATCTACCTTCTGCTTGTTTGATGATGTATTGTTCCAGGAAGTCATTACAAAAGGATCCTACAAACACAGCTTTGCCTATTTGATAGGTACAATCTATATGAAGAATAAACTGGCCAACAACTATTATACTACCTTTGTTACAATCTCCAGTAATTTCATGTTTAATGCTGTGTCCAATTAGGGACCTATAACCTACTCCCAACAGTGTTTACTCACCCTTGTTATTTCTAACCAGTACTAATTCTGCTGACCCATTTCCTGAATCAATATCCTTTCTCATTAGCCCTTTTGTAATCGGGGCTACCCCTTCTCCTTTTCCACTCTGCCCATCTTTTTAAAATGTTTTGTATGCTGAACTATTTATTTCCCAGCCTTGGTCACCTTGAGACCATGTCTTTGTAACAATTATTAGATCTAAGTGATTCCACTCTGTGTTACGTTTATGACCACTTTATTATGGATGCCCTAAGTTTTTGATAAAATGAGCAAAACTTTATTACTTTTATTATTGTTTCTGCATGGCACCTACTTCTGTCAGCAGTAAACCTCATCCTTTCCTTCCTACCCAACTCATAGAATCGTAGAATCCCTGCAGTGTGGAAACAGGCCATTTAGTCCATCAAGTCCACACTGACTGTTCAAAATGTATCCCACCCACATCCATACCCCTACCCTATCCCTGCGTTCCCATGTCTAACCAATACAGCCTGCTAACCATGCCGCCCCAATAATGGATTCTAAAATCTTACCAATGACCGAGGTCAGGCTAACCAACCTATAACTGACCATCTTTTGTCTCCCTTCCTTCTTTAACAGTGGTATTACATTAGCCATTTTCCAGTCCTCTGGAACTGCAAGTTGCCATAGTCCTAGGAGACCATAGCACTGTGCTCTCATTAGAGAGATAGCAGAAAGGGTCACCATGCCTCAGCTGGTAAGGAAATTGAACCCATGTCTTTTGCATCAAACTATCCATCCAGCCAGCTGAGCTAATCACCCACTAAGTTTGTCAACATTGATATACTTTTCAATTGACTGTACTTTTATCTTTGGATTTCTAAATGTTCCTTCAACCAATATTTGCTGGCACATTCTATGTTTGTAAGTTTGGTCTCTTCATTTACATTCTGGTTATCATAACCACATCTTTTCCTGCATTGTTGCCTTGTTCTTTCTATTTAATTTTTCGCATTTCTCCTTAAGTGAATACTATTTCATTTTAAGCCCTCTCTACAGTCCCACTTACAAAACTTACCAGGACATTGTTTGCAGTGTTTTTTTCCCAAGTAGAATTTGTCCCAACAGTATAGTTTCCTCTTTTTTTGTTTCCCAAACTGATTCTAGTGCCCCATGAATTGAAGGCCATTTCTCCCACCCCAATCTTTGAGTGACATACTAACTCCCCAATATTGCTTACCCAATGTCAATTTATTTGTGCTTCAAGTAATAATCGAGGCATCATTACCTTTTGTAGTTCTGCTTATTAGCCCCTGGCTGCTCATACTTCCTCATCAGAGCCTCCTTCTAGTGCTACCTATATCATTGGTATCTTTGTACACCTTAACAACTGGATCCTTCTCCTCCTGCTCCGTGTTCTCTCCGGTCTGGAGAAGATATCCTTAACTCTGATACTGGGCAATCAGCATAGGTTTTGAGACTCCCACTATCAGAAGCAGGGAAGTATCTATCCCCTAACTCTATTGTCCTTTACCACAAGTACAATTTTAACATACATCCAAATGTACTGAAGGAAATGAATCTTATCTGGTTGTGGTGTCCTTTCAAGTATAGCCAGTCTATTTAATACTATGTCCCATAACAACTTTGAAGCCTTCTAGTTACTGAATTTCTTCCTCTGTCACAATGGCCTTGGTTGCATCTACTTTCTTTGTAAAGATGGATGCAAAATATTCTTTTAATACTTCAGCCATGACTTTGCTTCAGTGTGTAAATTCTCTTTAGTCCATAATGGAGTAAAATGGGAACGTGGTACTAAGTAGGGTGCTCAAACTGACTGATGGAGCAGTCCAAATGAACTTTTCCTGTTCCTATTTTGTGTATTTCTAATCAGCCCTAATCCTCCTTACCTATGGGACTTACAAATATTATTGGGATTTTCCTTTTTATGACAGTTGCCAGTCTGTCTTCATAATATCTCTTTTCTTCTCTTATTTGCTTTTCACCTTTCTGAATTTTCTATGTTCAGCCTTGTTTTCCACATAACGCCTGTCACAAGGACAAATTTTCTCCTTTATCTCAATTTCTGCCTCCATTCGAGGAGCTCTGGATTTGTTTGACCTACTTTTCCCTTTTGAGAGAATATACCTTGAATAAATCTAAATGTTTCTTCAATGAAGATGATTCAGTGTTCAGCTTTAGTTTTTCCCACCAACTTTGGCTCCACTATCTCTTGCCGAGCTCCATTCTTGCTCTTTTGAAGTCAGCTCTTCCCCAGTTTAATTATTCTTGGTCTGGATTGTTCATTATTCTTTTCCACTGGCATAGAGTCATACAGCACAGAAACAGACTCTTCGGTCTAATCAGTCCAAGCTGAACATAATCTCAAACTAAACTAGATCCACTTGCCTGTGCCTAGGCCATATTCCTCCAAACCTTTCCTACTCATGTGCTTATCTAAGTATCTTTTAAATGTAACTGTGCCCGCATCCACCACTTGAAGTTCATTCTACATGCAAACCAGCCTCTATAAAAAAGTTATCCCTCGTGTCTTTGTTTAAATCTATTCCCTCTCACTTAAACATATGCCCCCTAGTCTTGAAATCCCCCATCCAAGGGAAAAGACACCTACCATTAACCCTATCTATACCCCTCATGATTTTATAAACTTCTATAAATTTACCGCTAACCTTCATACATACACCAGTGAAAAAAGTCTCAGCCTATCCAATCTTGCTTTAAAACTCAAACCTTCTATAACTAGCAAAATCGTGGTAGATCTCTTCTGGTCCCTCTCTAGCTTAGAAATATTGTTCCTATGAAATATCGTTCAGGATGACCAGAACTGGACACAGTACACCTGAAAAGGCCTCACCAATGTCATGTACAACCTCAACATGATATCCCAATTCTTATACTTGAACGACTGAGCAATGAAAGCAAGCATACTAAATACCTTTTTAATCACCCTGTCTATACACGAACTTCAAAGAATTATGTACATGAACCCCAAGGTCCCCCTGTTCTATAATACTACCCACAGCCCTACCACTAATTGTATATATCTTATCTCTATTTGTTGTACCAAAATGCAATACCAAATTGAATTCCATCTGCCATTTTTCAGCCCATTGACCCATTTGATCAAGATCTCTTAATCTTAGAAAACCTTCTTCACTGTCTACTATGCCTGGTAAACCTGTGATACAGCAATCAGTGAACCTTGATGTTCCCCACTGACACTTGATCTACTTGGAATATTTGTAGCATAGTATTCAAATAGGTCAAAACTGATATTAATATAGAGTTAACTATATGAATATTGTCAATAAGTAAAACATTATTAAAGTTAGTATTTAAGTGATAGGTGACAGAGCAAGAATTGATTTTCACTACTCTGCTCTTGGTAGTGTTACACTAATCCATTCACCAATACTCTGTCTGATCAATTTGTAACTTCCTCACTTGTCCTGACTGTCCCTATGGACATGCTTCCTTATTTGATATTACAGCTTTTCCTGCAAAAATAATTCTGTTATTAAAGCCTGAGAACAAAAGAATTGCATCGAAGAAATCAGATTTCTCCATGGATGTTTTCCCTTCCGAAGAATGACCACTATAGTAACACGTATGAACGCAACCACAAAACAGTAGTTATCATCTGTTCAATTACAATGCTATTCAAATGATACTGGCCATTTTATTTATCCACTACGAATCTGTTTAGTCACAGAAAATAAAAATAGAAACTGTTAGTTTCAGGACAAGTTGTGAGTAGGCAAGTGCAATATAAAGTGAGGTTATCCACTTTGGTAGCAAAAACAAGAAGGCAGGTTATTATCTGAATGGCAGTAGATTGGAAAAGGGGAGGTGCAATAAGTCATGGGTGTCTTGTACACCAGCCGCTGTAAGTTAACATGCAGGTGTAGCAGTGGTGAAGAAAAAAAATAGTATATTGGTCTTCACAATGAGAGAATTCAAATACAGGAGCAGGGATATCTTCCTGAAATTGTTCAGGGCCTTGACGAGATTGTGTATAGTTTTGGTCTCCTTACCTGAAGAATAATGTTCTATCTATGGAGGGAGTGCAACAAAGGCTTACTAGACTGATTCCTGGGATGGAGAGTGCTTGCATATGAGGAGAGACTGGATGAGTTAGAAATATATTCACTGGACTTTAGAAGAAAGAGGGAAATCTCTTAGAAACCTATAAAATTCTAATAGGACTGGGCAGGGTACTTTTTTTATTCACTCATGGGACATGGATGTTGCTGGCATAGCTAGCATTTTTCTGTCCGTCCCTAGTTATCCTAGAGAAGGACTTTGACTTAGTGAAAGTGAAGAAATGGCAATCTATTTCCAAGTCAGGATGTTGTTCCCATGTCTGCTGCCCTTTTCTTTCTAGAGTTGGATGATCAGGCATGATCATATTGAATGGCGGAGCAGGCTGAAAGGGCTGAACAACTTACTCCTGCTCCTATATTCTGTGTTTCTATGTGAGAAGTACACAACAGTTCAGACATCATCTGTGGAGAAAGAAAGAAAGTACCTCTCCTTCCTGCTTTTTCTGTTTCGTACTTAATAACCGGTAACCTTTTCCACTTTTTCCACATCATCAACCTGAAATGTTCATATTGTTCCTCTCTCCATAGATTCTACCTGACCGATTGAGTATTTCCAACATTTTCTGTTTATTTCATATCTGTAACTGTCAAAATATTTTGATTTAGAATCAATTTAACCTACTGCTTCCTGCATGCCATTTCAAATAACCGGAAACCCATCCTGGTCACTTAATTTGATCTTGTTGCTGGTCTGTCTGTCAATTTCTGCCCTTCTAGTGTTCTACAGTGGGATGACGCTGAACTGTCTATTAGTTCCTGCTTTTCCATTGTCCTGTCTTTAATGAAATTTAAATTTGATCACTTCAAATAATTTGAAATGCAGGATTGTTAATATGGCCAAGCAAGAGATGTCCATGTACTCCTATGGGTAATATCAATACCATGCTAAACATTTTGAAGAACATTAGAGCTCAAAGAAAATAGAATGAAGGACAGTGTCTAGCTCAGGATTTTATAGTGTCATAGTTTTGAAATACGTATTTTAAAATTTGATTAATCTTTGTCAATGCAGTTTTTCAAATAGCATTTTACATTAGGGTTTGTATTATATCTGGAATTGTGCTGAAACTTGTAATGTCCTATTTTAGTCAAATCTATCCAACATTTGAAGTACTAATATTTTATATATATGCATTATTTAAATCAAAACATTCTCAGAAAGATTGGTATTTTTTATTATTTTGATATCACTGCTTTCAATTTTTAGATCCAGGAGATCAATACTCAAATTAACCAATTAATTGAGAAGAGAATGATGAGAAATGATCCAATGGATGACAAACTGTTCCTTTTTCGGCAACAGGTAAGGATGATATAAACATTAGTATTGAAGATGAGCTCCAAACTTATTCTATTTATTTCAAAATGAAGTACATCATTTGTGGGGGTTTTTTTTCAACTTTTTTAATGTGACTGAATTTTTGGTTGAATGGCTGGAGTTATTAAGAGTTATTTCAAACCATACTTGATGTAATTCTGGTAAGTGGGGCTGAGGCCTCAGCTCCCAATTCTGGGTTTAAATCCAGCAATTGCACTATATCCAAAAGGTATAATGGGACCCTTCAGCAACATTTACAAGGTCGCTCGTAATTGGGGAAAATCTCTCCACTGACTGGAGTATACCTAGCACATAGAAGATGATTGCAGTTGGTGGAGGTTAGTCATTTTAGTCCCAAATCATCACTGCAGGAGTTCTTCAGGATAGTATCCTAAGCTCAACTGTTTTCAAGTGCTTCGTCAATTACCTCCCTCCCTTATAGTGACAGAAGTAGAGATGGTCACTTTATTGAACAATGTTCAGTGTCATTCGCCTTGATTGAGATGCTGAATACCATGATTACTGATATTGTAACCATATGCATCTAAATCTGGATAGTGTTCATCCTTTGGCTGACAAATGGTAAATGACACAAATGCCAGGCAATGACCATCTGCAACAAAAAGAAACTAACCATTTCCTTTGAAATACCGTGACATTAACAATGTTGAAAACTCCTGGGTGTTACCATTGACCAGACACTGAATTGGACAGCCATGTAAATACTATGGCTAGAAGTGCTGGTCAGAAGCTAGGAATTCTGCTTCACATACCTTGTACTTAACTCTTATCTCTTATTTCTTTATTTTTCTACTTTATACTAAGAAGGACATTAATGCTTAACTTTTAACTTTGTTTATTTTCTACAATGTACCTAAGATTTTATGCCTAGGTACCTTAGTACCTAAGATGGTGCCAGGAATGGCGACGTAGTACGCTTTTCACAGTACTCATGTACTTCCGTACTTAAGTACACTTGACAATACAATCTAATCCTAATTCTAATTCTAACCATAACTATGAGGGATAAGTTCGACTTACCTGGATGTTTTTCCATCAATACTCAAAGCTCGATGCTATCTAGGATACAGCAGCACACTTGATTGACAATGTCCATCACACATTCATTCTACCACCAACACACAGTGGCAGCAGTGTGTACCTTCTATAAGATGAACTGCATTAATTCACTAAGGCTTCTCTGCCAGCACCTTCCACATCCACGTCCTCTAACAGCTAGAAAGACAGGGGCAATAGATGAACTCCACCATGTGCAAGTTCACCTCCAAGCCACACCACCCTGACTTGGAACAATATTGCTCGACCTTTACTGTTGGTGGGTCAAAGTGCTGGAACTCCTGTCCGAACAGCAGTAGTACAAGAAAGTGACTTTAGACTTTGGTACAAAATGCTGGTCTAACCAGTAATGCCCAAATCCTGTGAAGGAATAAAAACAATCCTTTAATTGCTCTTACCACATAAATCTCAGCACCCAATCAACTAAGACAATGATCTATTCTGTTTATAGGAAAGTATAAACTCAAGGAGTGAATATATACCCTATAGTTATGATATTCCTCCCACCACAAACTCACTTGAGAAAAGTTCCATTGAATTCATTCAGTGGCACACTGTTCATGGAGAAATTGTTTGCAGATTTTCCTTGTGATTCCTCACATTTATTCATTCATCTTAATCAGTATAAAGCAGGCAGATAAGATTCTGATGTATTGTAAAGTATGGAAAATATATTTGATGTCATCTAAATTTTTGTACTGTCATCCAGTGGGTTATCATTTCAGCCCTATTGAGATTTATACCTGTGTCGCTTGGAAGTTATTGCCACTTGAGAGCATAAATTTGGAATCACCTTATCCATAATCAATCTGTTGGTTCAGTTATACCAGTTTTTAAGTCAGTTGATTGGAGTGGAGGAGGAGTGGGGGGGAGAGTTTGTATGGAAGATAGAGGGAAAGCTTTTCGCCCTTTTCTTCTGTAATTCAAGGCATTTATCTGCTCAACTGCTGTCAAAAGTAGGTACTTTGAATAATGGTATAATTTCAAATACTCTGTCATTTATTTATTTTTGCCAAATGACTCTTTTGTGTCTATGCAGAAATGGCACCAAGTATCATTTTGCAAGATTTTCAAGAGGGCTTGAAGAAGGTGGGAAGAAGGCCCTAATCAACTGTAGAAAGCCTTAGCTTCAGTCACAACAGTCATTTTTCATTACAAAAGTGTATATAAGAAAATACAAGGAGACTGCTTTTAAAGGCAAACCCGCATGGCAAATTTGTTCTCTTGGGGAAATCACAGACCATTTTAGTCAATACTGGAGCTCTCAGTGGTGCCCCTCACACTTTAAGTTGGAACCAGAGGCTGGAGGTACTTTTCTGTTTCTTTAATGGCCCTAAAGTTTTCATGATACAACTACAAGACCCAGGAGGAACCAGCCTCAAGGACAAAGCCCAGCTTCAAACAATGTTAAGACACAAAGGCAAGGAATCATTGAAACATTGGATGTTATCTACAGTCAGCCATGTTCACTGCTCAGCAGGATAACTACATAATCTTCCACAACATCCTTAAAAGTAGATGCAGCTTCCAATCAGGAACCAGTAAATTAGTTTTAGCAATAATTCTAAAAATTCTTTAAAGGCTGGGGAAAACTGTATACCATGTCACAGTGAAGGGAGTTGTCAAATCTACCCTGGGTATGCACCCAGGAAAGTCCCAAATCCATTTGAAAACAAAGTAGGAGTAAAGGTGAAACCATGCTCCATAAGGGATTATTTCAAATCTCACATAGCCATCTACCTGGTGTTCTGGTATGCTGCCAGTTCCTAAATTGAAGGGTTTAATTATAATTTGTGTTGACTTAACACATTTTAAGGAGCAAGTGCAACAAGAGATATTTCCAATGACATCTATAGATGAAAGCCTAGTTAAACTTGCTAACAGCACAATCTTCCACCAAGTTGAATGCTAACAGTGGCTTGTGGCAACTTCCACAAGGACTCCAGGCTGCTAGCCATATTCATAACATCCTGAGAATGTTATTGTTTTAACCATCTTTCTCTGATCATTACATCCACACGAGATTTTACTGTGGACAGCATCCCACATATTAGAAGGAATGAAAGGCATTATATGCCACATAAATGACATTCCCATCCAGTCCTTTGAAGCCTAATGTGATTTTTGGGTAAGGAAAGTCTTGAGAAAGTTACAAGATACTAGGTTAACACATACAACAAATGTGAATTCTCATAGTCAATGTTTTTATTTTGGGCGACATTACTGAAACAACTGAATGACAGCAGATCTGCAGAAAATAGACATCAAGACATTCTACAACCCTGGAATATCACAGAACTTAATAGTGAATCAAGTGGGAAAATTCTTACCCCACTTAGCCTAGATTGATGAACTTCTAACATGACATTTGAAGCAAGATCAGGCATAGCGTTGTACTGAGGATCAACAGCAGTCATTTGATCGAATCAGAAATGTGCTCATTTTGTCAAGGTCTCTGTACATTATGATCCTTACTTTCCAAATAATAGATGCATCATGCATAATCCTGAGAGCAGTCTTAATTCAGATTTAATAGGATGGGATAAGATGGCCAATGTACTACATTTGCTGGTAGGCCAAGCTCCCAGTGTAGCAGTATTTTGAGCAACACCTTTTTATCAGTATTATTAATAACTGTTACCTATAAAGAGAGATTGACGGTTCCATAAGTTGTCCATCTGAATGTTTTCCAGAAGATTCACCGGGGACATCTGGGTATTTCCAATGTATCAGGCCAGGGTACAACAATCTATATGATGCCCTGATATCTCTCATTGTGTAGAGGACTTGGTCTCTAATTGCACCACCTGCATTTCAAAAACTAAAATGTGCAAAAACTGTTACAATTGATCTGTTTCCAATCACCTAGCTTTGTCTATTGAGAACATCTTCTTTCTGGAACTTCTTGACTTTAAGGTGCAGGTGAGTTTAGCAGTCAAACATCATACCAGTAGTCCATGTACCAGACTAGCCAGGCGCTTTTCATAGGCCAGTTACCTATGAGTATAAAATTATGTCCATGAGGCAGTAGTGAAATTTACTACAGAAGGTTTTTTTTGAAATTGTTCTCTCAATTAAAACAAATGACAAAATTATACATCTGCATTGATGAACAAATTCCAAAGTAACATTTTAATTTTCACACCAATTTCCAGGCATCTATCATTTCCCGAAAAAAAGAAGCTAAAGCTGAAGAGTTGCAGGAAGGAAGAGAGGAGTTATCAAACCTGGAGAAAGAACTTGCACAGAAAACAAACCAAGCTCGTGATTTTGATGGCACAGAAGTTCTGAAAGGTGATGAGGTAAGATAACAAGTAACTGCTGATATTTCAGCCATATTCAGCCATTATGGCAGATATTTCAGCCATAATGTTACTGCTGTTAACAAGTGGTTTCATATTTTCTGTCTATAATCAGTTGCAGAATTAACAGTGTGTTTAATTAGAGCTTTGTGTTATTTTAATGTGATAGATTTGTTTCCTGATGAGTCAATCAAACCAACTTCATCTATTATAATAACTCTTATAATGCATCTTTTGGAATATTTATTCGCTTTGAATAGCAGTGGTTGACAATCTTTGGTTGACAATGATGCTTTGTTGTGTTGTGCTATGCATTTGTAAAGTTTGCAGTTTTCCCTACATACTGAATTTCTAATATCTGCAAAAGTGGCTTGAGTGGGGTAAAGAGAAAAAAATTAATAAACTGAGGAAAAATTGAAAGCAGTCTAAACTGGGCATATTCCTTCTGGATATTGACTAAAGTAACACTGACGAGAAGCAGTCTACTAATTATCTGCTATTTCTGTAGGAATGGTACAACACTTAGACTGTTCATAGAATTATTCTGTGTACTTGAATCCCTAACTAGTTCCAAACTAACATCAGAATCTGGTGAAACTGACTGGTGATAATGCCAATATGTGTCAACAAATAATGAGATGCTTAGGTGTCAGCTGTACCTGGTACTTATGTAACCTGCTGTTTATCAGATCAAACTGGACATTATACAATTTTTCCTACTTTCAGACATATAAACAGCTTCATTATCTGGTGAATTGCAAATTAAATTAAATCCTGTGCTATCATCTACAGACGTTTCCACTTCAGACCATATGCTTAAGTGGTTCAAGGTGATAGAGCTAGGAATTAGGATTTTTGCTGTGATGTCCTTTGGATGGGATGATTAGTCTCTAATAACCGTAACCAGCCACCTTTGATAAGGACATGGCTACAGCTTCTGTTTAGTTTTTTTCATGATTCCTATTGATTTAAATTGTAATGTAACTCCTTTATATCCCACCTGGTGGAATGCTGCCTTGGTACTAAGCACTAACACTGTCATCTCATCTTTGAAATTCAGTTGATGTCTAGTTTAGACCAGGATTAATTTAAGCTTGCAAAAATCCCAACTAACCTTGGTGAACATGTACCACTTAAAAACTTTGTGAAATTTTTGGGCCAGACTAATTTTTTTTATTCATTCACAGACTATGGGCACCATCAACTAAGGCATTTTATTGCCCATTCCTAATCGCCTTTGATAAAGTAATAGTGCACTGACTTTTTGAACTGCTGTAGCCATGTGGTGCAGATTACCCTCAGTAATCATAAATAGTGCGTTGCAGAAATTTGATCCAGCAACTGTGAATGAGCATTGATATGGTTCCAGTTCAGGATGATATATGGCTCAGAAGTAGTAGTTTTGCCATGCAGATGCTTCTTTGTCTTTCTCGGTGGTGGAGATTATGGATTTGGATGATTCTGTCCAAGGAGCTTGATGAGTTATTGCAGTGCATCTAGTGGATAGGACATGCTGCTGCCGCTGTGCATTGGGAGTGGGTAAAGTGAATTTGAATGTGTTTCGATTGGGTGTCAGTCAAGAAATCTGCTGTGTTCTGGATGGTGTCAGGCTGCTCGAGTGCTGTTGAAACTTATCCAGATGTGGGATAGCACGGTAACTGTGGTTAGCATTGCTGCCTGTCAGCGCCACGCACTCCGATTTGATTTGACATTTGGGTGACTGATTGTGTGGTCATTACATGTTCTCCCTGTGTCTGCATGGGTTTCCTCTGGGTGCTTCTACAGTCCAAGGATGTGCAGGTAAGGTAGAATAGCTATGTTAAATTGTCCGTAGTGTCTAGGGATATGCTAGCTAAGTTGATTAGTAATAGGAAGTGCAAGGTTACAGGGATGGAGTAGGGGGTGACATACTCTTCGGAGGAGCAGCATGGGCTCGATGGACTGAATGGCCTGCTTCCACACTGTAGGGGTTCTATAAGAGCTTTGCATCATGTTGTTGACTTGTGCCACAGGCTTTGAGGCTTTGAGAAGTCAGGAGCTGAGGTATTCAACCAAATTCCCAGCCTCTGACTTGTTCTTGTAGTCACAACATTTAGAAGACTGGTCCAGTTATGTAGATGGTGAATGAAAACACACACACACGCAAACAAAGAGAATACTGTTAGTTGTTGGACTCCACTGACTATCAATGAACAAATTATTCTTAGGTGTGTGTTACTCGCCAGCATTTTGACAACCCCTTTCAACATTTTGCACTCAATTAAAAGTAGACCGATGGACTGTAATTGGCTCTGTTTGATATGCCCTGATTTTTAAGGAACGAACATGCCTAGCCAATATTCCACATTGTTGGCTCGATGGCAGAATTTCAATTTAGGAAGGGGACCATTTAATTCTTGAGAATATGTTAAGGCAGAACAGCCCAGAGGTTGTCACAGCTTAAATCCTTTATGGTGTTGGTACACTCGGCCATTTCTTAATATCACATAGAATGAATCATATTGACTAAAGAATGGAATCTTTGATGGGACCTGACAATAAAACCAAGAAAGATCATCCTTCAGCGATTCTGGCTGAAGATGACTGCAAATACTTCAGAACCTGTCTTTTAATCATGTATATGAATGGTTAGTTGATTATATTATTAAAGATATACAGGTGAAGGCTATTTTTGTTTTAAGGATTGAGAGTGCACAAGGAGGTGCTGGTGATGTAGAAGTAATGTCACCAGGTTAGTAATCAGAGCCACCAGGTTCAAATCCTGTTGTGGCAAGTCGTGAAAATGTTTGATTTCAATAAAGAAGTGGAATAAAAGCTAGCATGAGTGTGCTTTTGTGGAGTAGTAGTTGTGGAGTAGTAGTTTTGTCCCTACCCCTGAGCCTAGAAACCTATGTTCAAGTTCCTATCTGCTCCAGAAATGTGCAGTAACATCTCTGAACAGAATGATTGCTAAAGTCATTAAAGTAACCACAACAAGTTTATCACCATGAAGCAATAGATACCTGAACAGGTTACAAGATTTAAAAAAAACTCTGAGAGCACACATTAAAAGAGACCTTCAGGGAATCTTGTGGAAGAGTATAAGTGTCCCTCTGGACCAGAAAGTTTAGGTTCATGTTTCAACTGCCCAGGAGGTATATCGTAGAATGTCTGAACAGGTGGATTTTGTTTTAGGACGGTCAGCTAGGGTAGTTAAGAGGCAGAGATCTATAATGCAATAAATTGTGAATAAACCTATCAGCAAAATAAGATTCATTCTCTTTCCATACTTCATCTGTCTTGGATATATTTAACAATGAATTAAGATTTCTGTAATTGAGGATAGCGATTTTCATAGAGCTATCACCTCCTCCTGTTCATTATGTAATGAAGTGAGGATAGCGATTTTCATAGAGCTATCACCTCCTCCTGTTTATTATGTAATGAAGTGAGGATAGCGATTTTCATAGAGCTATCACCTCCTCCTGTTTATTATGTAATGAAGTGTGCAGGATTAACTGATGCAAATGATGACAATGAAAATGATATCAAACTGCGTGACAAAACCTCTCACATCTGGCTGACACACCAGCTGTCCCAGCAACCACCACCGTAACATTTCCTCCTTGTTGCTAGCCAGTGTCCGCTATCCCACCCTCGCTGCTGCTGATAATCCTTGTGCATGGTCATCATTTAGACATCTTTCAGAGTGCATCGGTCATTGTGCCACCTAGTAATGGCGCTGGTAATGAACACAGCCGTTGCTTAATTATCCACTATTCCTGACTAGTTGTTTTGCAGAACTTTAGCTTGTTTTGAGATCTGGTGATGAAAATGTAACTTTATCCACTTTTGACATTGATTCCCTATGCACTCCAAATTGTTTTGAATCATCAATAGCTTCAATTTATTAATTAAAACCTTGCAATCAAATTCAAAACCTGCATTAACATAGAGTTGAATGCTCTGCTAGCTCTCCATAACCTGTACTTTCCTTTACATATCCCTTAAAAAAAAATGATTTCTCCATCCATTCTCTCAAATCAAAATATTCAATGCTCCAAAAACAGTGTGTCCCTCTTCCTCTCTCTCATTTGTATCATCTTACTCTCAATGGCTTTAGTATCTCTTCTGTACTTTTGCATCTGAAATTGTATATAATATTTTCACTGTAACCAAAATATCTTGTTTAAATTTACCATAACCTCTTTTATCTTCTACTTCTCTATGTATAAAAGCCAAAATGTAGTTGGCTTTTTTGTGGCTTTACAAACTTGCATTCGCATTTTCATGGAATTATGTATTCATATGTCTAAAACATATTTTCCATGGCTTTTAGCACGTCTCATTGAACGTGTACTCATTCCTTAATTTTTCTCCCAAAGTCCATCACTACACATACAAAACACACCAGTGGAGGTGACAATTGCATTTCATGCTGGAAGCAAGCGTACAGTGATGCCCTCCAGAAGTTGGCTTCATATCGAATGTTCTCTTTGATATATATTAGTGATCTGGACTTGGATATGTACAGCATAGTTCCAAAGTTTGCAAATGACTTGAAACTGGAAAAGGTAATAAACAGTGAGGAAGATTGGTAACAGACTTCGGGAGGAAATAAATTGGTGAAATGGGCAAAGAAATATGAATTTTGCATTTTTGAAGTTTGAGCAGAGCCATTATAATTTTAAATCCTACAAAGGGTTTATGAACAAAGGTATCTGCAAGGTTGTATGATTTATTTTTAAAGTCACCCGACAATTTTGTTTTGCTATTTAAAAAACAACTTGCAGCACCCTAAATATGCTGTCTGAAGTTTTTAAATTTAGGAAGCAATCAAAACTTTGGAGATAATGCAGATGCTATTTATTAGAAAAGTACCAGATAAGAAACTTTGTGGGAAGAATTGTTATGGTGAGATTGGACCTAGAGTACTTTACACAGCTTTGTTCTCAATATCTAAAGAGGGATATTTTTCTTTATGTAAACTGCAATAAAACTTTATTAGATTGATTTCTGGGTTGAGAGGGATGTCTTCTGAGGGAGGAATGAGTGGAAATATGCCTACACTCTTTGAAGTGTGAAAGAAATGAGAAGTGATCCTGTAGAACAGACAAGATTCCAAGAACTTGAGACAGGGTGGATGCTGAAAGATTGGTTCTCTTGGATGGAGGATCTAGGACTAGAAGACACAGTCTCAGGATAACGGTCAGCCATTTTCAACTTAGATATGAAAGAATTTCTTCACCCAGAGGTTCATGAAGCTTTTCAAATTCTGTGCTCCAGAAGGATGTGAATACTGAATTGTTGAATATATTCTCAACTGAGATTAATAGACTTTTGGATGCCAAGGAAATTAGGGGATAAAGAGATGGAAGGAAAAGTGGAGTCAAGGTTGGGGACAGCCATGATTTCATTCGATAGACTTGAGGGGTTGTATGATCAACACTACTACTTATTTCACGTGTTATTATCTAAAAGATTCCACTTGCTGAAGGATTGATAACCAAAGAACACAAGCCTGAGCTAAATGACGAAAGGTTTTTTTTATGCTTATCTGGAATACACTGCCTGAAAGAACATTGGAAGCAGATTCAATTGTAACTTTAATAAAAGAAATTGGATGAAAATCTTATGTGAGGGAATATTGCAGAGCTGTGGGCAAACAGCAGGACCTAACAGAGCGGAAGTATGATGGGCTGAAAATCCTACTTCTGTGCTACAAGACTCATTGATACAAAGAATTAAGATACATCTGCCATCTGTCTGCCAATTTCCTTCTGAAGTCTTTTCCATTCTTATTGTTTGCTGATTTCCTATTTCATCATTAACAAATGTCATTGTTGTGCTCCCTATGCGAAAGTGCATATAAAGTAAACAAAAGCATGCCCACCATTGACCCAAGGGTACACCAGTTCCAACTATTCTCCAATCTGAACAAAATCCATTGTTTCAAATTTTTATACAATGAATCAGCTATCTATCTGGATTTGGATCATTTCTGAATATTGATAGTGATCTTTTTGTTAAATAGATTAATGGATACTTTATGAAAATCCAGATCCATATATCCTTTTATTATGCACAGTATGACAAATACTGTTTCCTGCTGAATTTGAGTTCATTGCCCCCTGTCAATTTCTACATTATAAGCAACTGCTGCTCCTGAGTGGCATGTGCTTGTGTGACCAGTTTTATATTGCTCTGACATTAGTGGCTTGTAGTGTTTTTAGACCAAGATGAAACAATGTTGTTAGCCCTTGAGAATTGCGCAGATAGTATATTTATAACCCTTATGGATTTCTTAAACCAGTATTACACTTTTTGGCTCAAATGTTAATGCAATTGCACAGTAAATATAATATTGGTACAATTGCTACCAATTTTCAAAGGAAAAATGTCACATTTTCTGTAGATAAGATTTCTCACAACAAGCAGAGGTTACAGTTCAAGTTATAGATTCTATTTCTATCCAGATGAGATGAGGTGACGATGTCCACTTATTGTGTAGCCTAAGTTTGTCAGAAGTGGGGGGGCGAGGAGGGGGGGAGGTGGAGGGGAGCGGGGTGCCTGTAACCTACTAAATATGTAGTGTCCCAGCTCTAGTTACCAAGCTATGAATATCATTTGTGGCTTGCCAAAAAACAGGTGTCATTGACCTATGACAAATACATCGCACATGTTGCATTCTTTTCACAATATTTGAATACGATCCATAGATCTTTGAAGATCAAATTGCAATTGACATGAAAGGTCCAGTGTTTCAGTTATTCAGCTTTGTTAATAGATTATACAAAATCAGAATTAATTTTTGAATATTTCTACATTCTGCTCCTTGTATCAGAATTTTTTTTTGGCTTTTATGCTTAACAATTAAATTCTGAATGTGTTTCAGACAACAGTTTCTTTTTAAGTAGTGTGTTTAATATAACATAACATCCCTTGTTGCTTCACAGAAATATTACAAGTCAAAACATGGCAACAAATCATCTAAGATAATAGATCAGAGGCAGGTTTTAAGAGGTTTCTTAAAGGAGAAAAGTGGATTAGAGAGGCATTCCCTCCTTATAAGGAAGAAATGTGTTTAAATTCATTTATGGGATGTGAACGTTGCTGGCTAAGCCAATATTTATTGCCAACCCTTAATTGCCCTCCAGAAGATGGTGATGAGCTGCCTTTTTGATCCGGTAAAATTCTTAAAGTGTCAGGACACCCACCATGCAGTGGCGATTCATGGGCATTTGACCTAACAACAGTGAATTTTTTTTATATTTCCAAGTCAGGATATTGTGTAACTTGGAGAGGAGCCTATAAATGCTGGTGGTCCCATGTATCTGCTACTATTGTCCTTTCATGTTGAGGAGGCCAAGAGTTTGGAAGGTGCTATCTAAGTAGACCAGGTGAGTTACATGTGCCTTGTAAATGGTGAACTGGGGAGACAAGAGGTGTAAGTTACTTGCTGCAGAATTCCTACACTTTGTCTCCTGTAGCCAGAGTATTTATATGGTTATTTTGTTCCTGGTAAATCATAAAAACCCTCCCAGGATGTTGCCAGTTGGATAATGCCACTGAACATCAAGAAGTGATAGTTAAATTAATCTAGTTGGAGATGGTTATTGCATGGCATTTTTGCAGTGCCAATGTTATTTGCCAATTAGTCTGAGCCTGGATGTAATCTGTGTTGAAACTTTATTGCTGGAACAGCACAGCAGGTCAGGCAGCATCCAGGGAACAGGAGATTCGACGTTTCGTGCCCGAAACGTCGAATCTCCTGTTCCCTGGATGCTGCCTGACCTGCTGTGCTGTTCCAGCAATAAAGTTTCAACTTTGATCTCCAGCATCTGCAGACCTCACTTTCTCCTGGATGTAATCTGTGTCTTGCTGCATATAAACATGAGTTGCTCCAGTGTCTGAGGACCCCCAGTAATGTCAAATATCATGCAATTATTAATAAACATCCCCACTTACGACCACATCTGAAGCAACTGAAGACAGTTGTGTCAAGGACAATATTAAGAGAATCTTAAGGGTCATGTGAAGCAGTAGTAGTGTCTCTACCTCTGGATCAAGAGGCCTGCATTCAGCTCCCACCTGCTTCAGAGGTGTGTAACAACATCTCTGAATGGGTTGATTAGAAAATATCTACAAGACGACCTCTTGCAGTTATATGCTGAGACTGAGATGATATGATTGACTTCAAATATCATAACCATCTTCCTATAAGTTATCAACACCTATCTTTGTTGTGCTCTTTGTAGCACAATTTCAAATCATCTGTATACATGATAAACGAAGGTGCGCTCACCACTAACCCAAGGAAAGACAACTTCCAACTCGAACAAAATCCATTGGTCCAAATTTTTAGTCAATGAAACAACTTTCTATCTAGGCTTTGGATCACATATCTGAATCTTTGTAGTGAACATTTTGATAAGTAGATTAAGGAATAGTTTATAAAAATCCATATACACTAAATCCTTCTATTTTACATATAGTATGGCAAATACTTTTACTCTTGAGTACTGTCAATATGTATATTGTAAGCAACTGCTATTCCTGAGGTATGACTCCAACCAATAAAAGCTCACTTTGCCCCACCCTCCCCTTCCAATTCCTATTGACTTCAGACTTGCCAAGACTCTTTGATGCCATACTCAATTTAATGCTGTCTCAATGCCATGGGCAGTATCTCTCACTTCATACCTGCAGTTTGTGCTTTTGTCCATGTTTGAATCAACGCTGAAAAAACGGCAGGAGCTGAGTGCACTTCCAAAACCAAACTGAGCATCAGTGAGCATATCATTGCTAATCAGGTGCGGCTGGGTAGCACTGTGCATATCATTGTCCATTACTTTATTGTTGACTGAAAGTAGACAGATTACAGTGGTAATTATCCTAGTTAGATTTATCTTGCTTTTTGATCACAGGATGTACCTCAGTAATTTTCCATGTTGCTGTGTAGATACATGTAACTATTGTAAGTTGTAACTGTGCTGGAACAGCTTGTCAGCAGCATGGCAGCTTGTGGAGCACACCCCTTCAATACAGTTGCCAGAATGTTGTCAGTTGCCTTTGCAGTAACCAGTGTCTCCAGCTATTTCTTGATATCACATGGAATGAATGAAATTGATTGAAGACTGTTACCAGTGATGCTGAGAATTTCAGAAGACTGAAATGGATGCACGTGACACTTTTAGTTGAAGATGTATGCAATTGGAAAGATAGAATATAGCAGCAGGTGTAGAGTCATTTGGTCCTTTGAGCCTGCTACGCCATTCAAAATGCTCATCATCCAACTCAGTACGCTGTTCCCACTTTTTCTCCCATATCCTTGAATCCCTTTAGTTCTAAGCACTATATTTTCATCTTTTTTAAAAGTCTTCAATGTTTTGGCCTCAACAGTTTCCTGGGTTGGAGAATTCCACAGGTCATCACTCTCTGGAAAAAGGCCTACCCATCTTATCTTAGACAGTGACTCCTGGTCCTGAACTTTCCATTCATTGGGAGCATCCTTCCTTATTTCTACTCTGTCCAGCCCTATTAGATTTGAATAGGTTTCTATGAGATGCCCCTATTCTTCTAAAACCCAGTGAATATAACCCTAATTGATGCAGACTTGTCTTCATTTGTGAGTCCTGCCATATCAGGAATTGCATACCCTACATAAAAGGGTCACTGGACACAAAACATTAACTCTTTTCTTTGCACAGATGCTGCCAGACCTGAGCTTTTCCAGCAACTTCTGTTTTTCCATTGTGATTTGATTGACCACTTTGCAAATTGAATCCCCTCCTGGGCAAATCTAAGACAGATCCTTCCCATCTTCTTCCTTTCCTTTTCTCCCTCATCCATTCCTTCCCTACCCTTCTGTTTACTCCCCTCCCCCATCTTTACCTTCCTTTATAAAAACAATTGTTGAATGTCCAATGACACTACATACAGAGACATTTATATATGTTTGTTAACTATTGTTTCTTTTTATTGGTTCTCCATCTTCAGCTTTTCATTCAACTATATTTTTGTGCATATTTCTTTGTCCTTTTTTTAAACTAGCATTTTGTTCTTTCCTTCAGTTGGAAGGTCAGTGGTATGTCAGAGAAAGGTGATGGTAGGGATTCTGGGAAGAATGTGCCCTGCAATTCTTGATAGCTCTCTTCTCATCCTAACTTCCTATTTTATTTATGTTTTTGTTCAACCATTGCGCACATTTTTCCTTATTTCTCATTCAAGTTAGGATAAGAAAAGGCAATAGTTTTGCTTTTGCTAATTTAAAAAATTGTCCTTCCAACATTTCAGTGACTAGCATATTCACATTTTCTGAATATCTACATTTAGAGGCTGATGAATGGTTTTCTGTCTCTTTCAAAATTCAACTTGTTTCATTTTCAAAATGAATGTCCAATCAGAATGAGAAATGTATCCTGGGAATTTAGATACATTAATTATTTTTAGATTGCACAGTCTGAAGCAATTTCACATGCCTGGACAACAATATTAAGCCAAGCCTTTGAAAAAACTGAGTTTTTCATTTCAAATCCTTCATGAAGATAATAGCACAAAAAGCTTTTCAATGATTAAATGTAGTTATCTAATTACCTTCCTGACCCCACTATAACCTCTTTTGTGTGAGTCTGTATGCCATTGCTATTTCCTGTTAGTTTCTGCCTCTAAGTTCCTACTGCAGAGTATTAATTTGAAATTGCTTCTGGCTGTACAGTACATTTGTGTTGAACATAGGTGAAATTGCTCAACATGTAATTTGTGTGATGGTAGAAATTGAAAGGTGGAAAGTTATGGCCCATCATCTTGTGAAGACTTGAGTACCCTGCCTTTTACCAATATCTTTTTGAAAGAAACTGGAGTTTTTACTTCAGAGAAAGCTGGAGTTTATTCACATATACTAACAATATTTATGAGCATGCATGTGAAAAGAAGCATCGGCAAACTAGGTTACATTCTAAATGGAGAATTGAAAATAACTAATTGAAAATCTAGTGAGCACATCTCTCTTCTAAACTACTAACAACTTTTTAAGAGTGTCTTATGGTGTGATTTCTATTTATTAATGTCGAGTAGAATGCTGAATTATCTACTCCAGTGCTGTGATACATTCTGTGAACGGAATTGCAAATTGCATATCGCCAGCTTGCAATTTTCCATTTATTTGAGTTTAATTTAAGATGCACCTCATTTAACAAGAAAGAAATACTTGCACACATGCAGTGCCTTTAAAACTTCAGGACATCCCAAATGGTCTACTTCCAACATAGGTACAGTGGACTCCCACAAATAGTAATGAGGTAATGATCACATAATCTGTTTGGGTTATTGATTGAGGAATGAATGTTTGTCCTAGACACCACAGGGGACTCCCTGCTCTTATTTGAAATATTATTGTGAGATCTTTTATGGGTATTTGAGAGTCTCAGAAGTAAACATTAGAACCTAAAGAAAGAAAGCATTGGCAATTAGGAGAAATATTTGGGGATAGCTGAGGATGAAAAGAATTTCAAAAATGTTTTAAAAAGTAACGCAATGCAGGAGAATACAATGCAGAGCTGAAGCGATCAACTGTAGCATTCTTCAAAAGGCATATAAAGATTTCAAGAATTAAATGACACTAATTTAAAGAACCATTTAGCATTTGGATTTGCTGCTTTTTCTTAGTGTTGCTATTGGCAAAGGGCACATGCACTTCCACGATGAAGGAAGGGCAAAACTAAATAGAGTGATTCCAGTACAGCTGTTAGTGTCATTGTAGTTCCTTGGGAAGATTTATTTGTTCTTTCTCTTAGCTGCAGGCTTTGCATGTTTCAGATATAAAAAGGGGAGGGATTTGTTATAATACAATATAGGAAAAGTATTTTATAAATGAATTTAAAATATAAAACTCTCAAAAAAGTTATGTAAAGATCATAGCAGACTTACTTCAGTATTTCCTTTTTTGTTTAACCAATTTACTACTGTACCATTAGAATGTTTGTACTGGAAAATTCAAAATTCAAGAAATGGTTTTGTATAATGCATAGCACATAGAACATTACAGGCCCTTCAGCCCATGATGTTGTATCGAGCATTTATCTTAATCTGAGATAAACCTAATCTACACACTTCTCAATTTACTGCTGTCCAGGTGCTTGTCTAGCAGTTATTTAAATGTCCCTACGTCTCTGACTGTACTACCACTGCTGGCAGTGCATTCCACGCACCCACCACTCTCTGCATAAAGAACCTATCTCTGACATCTCCCCTATACCTTTCTCAAATCACCTTAAAATTATGACCCCTCGTAACAGCCATTTCTGCCCTGGGGAAAAATCTCTGGCTATTTATTCTATCTATGCCTCTCATTACCTTGTACACCTCTATTAAGTCACCTCTCTTCCTTCTTCTCTCTAGTGGGAAAACCTCTAGCTCACTTAACATCTCTTCATAAGACAAGCCCTCTAATTCAGGAAGCATCCTGGTTAATCTCCTATGCACCCTCGCTAAAACATCTGCGTCCTTCCTTTGGGGCGGCACGGTGGCTCAGTGGTTAGCACTGTTGCCTCACAGCACCAGGGACCTGGGTTCGATTCCAACTTTGGGCAACTGTGTGTGTGGAGTTTGCACATTCTCCCCGTGTCTGTGTGGGTTTCCTCCAGGTGCTCCGGTTTCCTCCCACAATCCAAAGATGTGCCAGTCAGGTGAATTGGCCATGCTAAATTGCCCATAGTCTTAGGTGCATTAGTCAGAGGGAAATGGGTCTGGGTAGGTTACTCTTCGGAGGGTTGGTGTAGACTTGTTGGGCCGAAGGGCCTGTTTCCACACTGTAGGGAATCTAATCTATAGTAAGGCGACCAGAACTGAACTGTGGTTTAACCAGGGTTTTATAAAGCTGCAGCAAAACCTCGAGGCTCTTAAACTCAGTACTCAGGATTTTCCTGTTCCCTTTCTTGAACAGAGGAACAACATTCCCAATACATTAAAACTTACTTGCCTTTTATTTGTTCTATGCTCTCGTTAATTTGAAGCTGGCTGGTTAAAAGCCCCAACTGTGCCAATTGGATAATAATGTCTATAGTGCATCATATGATGCCCTTACAATTTCCTTCAGTCATCCAGAATATTTGAATACTGTTGTAATGTCTTATGTACCATGCTGGAATTCATATTGTATTTAAGAACTAACATTAATGTGGTAAGGCATTCTAAGGAGAGCTTCATAGGTGCACTAACCAGACAAGTTTGATACTGGGCCAAGTGAGATATCAGAAAAGGTGATTGAAAGAGGTCACAGAAGTGCATGTTATGGAATCTCTTGAAAAAGAAATGCTAGGTATAGAGATATAGAGGGTTCAGGTAGGGAATTCCTGAGCTTAGAATCAAGACAGGTGAAGACATAGTCAATCATGATGAAAATGGGAAAAATGTCTCTGTAGATTCTGGGAATTATTAACATACTTATATCTTGTTAAAATTGTTAAATTCTATTAGCTTAACCCAGGATAAGAACTTTTCCTGTAATTTCACAAATTTTTTATGTAATGACATTAGAACAGGTTGATTATGCCTTGGAGTCCTTCAACATGTTGTACTCCAATTCTTCCATTCATCCATTCATAGAGCAGTCATTTGGATTAATCGTAACATTCCCATCTCTGAATCAACAGGAGCAGGGTTTTATTTCTGCTGTTACTAGTCCCAATGATAGAAGACTGGAGCTTCAACGTTTTTGGGTTAACATCAGCAGGTAAATCTAGTTGATGTATGTGACCTGCTCCCGACCACTCACTCATTTTGTAAAGCTTCTGGGATTCTGAGACTCTCCTGACAATTAGAACCAACTGTCTTTTTAACTAGTATAAAGATGGCAATGGCAACATTCATGTCGCAGCTACTCAGATCTAGGAAGAAGATGCTGTAATGCAGTGGTAGTACCCTTACATCTCAGCCAGAAGGCCTGGATTCAAGTGCCACCTGATCCAGAGGTGTGTTATGACATCTCTGAACAGGTTAATTTAGAAAGAAAACTTGCATGGAGGAACAAGTTCTTTTGTAGTGCCATGATAGTGTCCCTAAATCTGAGCCAGGAAGCCCAAGTTCAAGTCCGACCTCATTACAGCCTTGGTTCAAACATGGCCAAAAGAGCTGAATTCCAGAGGTGAGGTGAGAGTGATAGTCTTTGACATAAAGGCTGCATTCAACATAGGGTAGCATCAAGGAGCCCTAGAAAAACTGGACCAATGGGTATCGGGGGGCAAACTCTTCAATGGCTGGAAGATAGTCATGGTTGTTAGAAATCAGTCATCTCAGCTAAAGGACATCTCTGCAGGAATTCTTCAGGGTAGTTTCCTAGGCCCAACTACCTTCAGCTGCTTCATCAATGACCTTCCCGCCATCATAAAATCAGAAGTCAGGATGTCCACCAATGATTGCACAATTCACCATCATTTACGACTCCTCAGATACTGAAACAGTCCATGTTTGAATGCAACAAGGTCTGGACAATAACCAAGCTTGGGCTGACAGGTTAGAGACAAAAACTGCAGATGCTGGAATCCGAAGTAGACATCCAGGAGGCTGGAAGAACACAGCAAGCTGGGCAGCATCAGGAGGTGGAGAAGTCGACCCTTCTTGAAGGGTTACACCCAGAACGTAGACTTCTCCACCCCGTGATGCTGCCTGGCTTGCTGTGTTCTTCCAGCCTCCTGCCTGTCTACCTTGGGCTGACAAAAGTAATGTTCGCATCTTAGAAGTGCCTGGTTATGACCATCACTAGTTAGAGATCACCAATAATCTAACCATCATCCCTTGACATTCAATGGTGTTACTATTCCTGAATCCCCCACTATCAACATCCTGGAGGTTGTCATTGACCAGAAAGTCAACTGGACTCACCACGTTAACACAGTGGCTATAGGAGCAGGTGAGAGGCTAGGAATACTATGACAAGTAACTCATAACCTGACTCCCAAAGCCTGTCCACTATCTACAAGATTGTGATGGAATACTCCCCACTTGCCTGGATGAGTGCAGCTCCAACAACACTCAAGGAGCTTGACACCGTCCAGGATAAGGCAGCCCGTTTGATTTGCACTACATCCACTAGCATTCACACCCTACTCACTGGTGTTCAGTAGCAGCAGTGCATACTATCTAGAAGATGCACTGCAAAAATTCACTAAAGACCCTCAGACAACACCTTCCAAATCCAAGACTACTTCCATCTAGAGGAAAATGGTAGCAGATATATGGGAACGCCACCAGCTTCATATTCCCCTCCAAGCCACTCACCATCCTGACTTGGAAATATATCACCATTCCTTCACTATCGCCTGTTCAAAATCCTGGCATTTCCTTCATAATGTCATTGCGGGTCAACCCACAGTTGGTGGACTGCAGGGGTTCAAGAAGGCAGTTCACCACCACCTTCTCAAGGGCAACTGGGGACAGGCAACAAATGCTGGCCAACTAGTGATGCCCACATCCCACAAGTGAATTAAAAAAAAGGTAAACAGCTTGATTGGAATTATATTCTAATAGCCAATTGTATAAATGATGTAGATTTAACATCTTGAACCTATGGAAAATGTGAAACGGGGTTTATTTATAAGGGAAAGCTTTGAAAACATTTTTCCTTTTATGAATTAATGTTTCTATGGCAAACAAAATCAAGCAGAAATTGTACAAAAAGCATTTCTGTTTGATTAAATGATAATATAGAATGTATCTCTTGCATTATACTGTTTGTTAAATAAATTTAAAGATGGTAGAGTTTCTTTGTTAGACCAAGGTAATTAAGTACAATGAAATAATCAAGTTGGTTATAAAATACAGACTCCATGCTTTATAAATGCACACAAAGTAATTTACATATATTTTAAATTAAGATAATAAGCCAACATTGAGCTTATTTGGCGGATAGGAGGAAAACTCTGTTCAAATCTTCTGCATAGCAGTAGCTGGACAATTTTTGCCCAATGTCAGTGCAGAATCAAGGCAGTCTTGCTGCTCATTCCACATCTCTGCCTGCGTTTCTTCCTTAATGTATAAAAATAAAGTTGCCATAGTCATAGCAGACCATAGGGTTGCTTTCTCATCAGAGAGATGACTGGTGGTGGTGGTTCAAACCAAGGGTCACCATGCTTCAGATGATGGGAGAGGTTGAGAAGTAGAATCTTTCATGATAACCTCAGCTAGTTCAGGATAAACGCATGCCGTTTGCATCATAATCATTGCAAACCAGCTGTCCAGCCAACTGAGCTAACCGCCTCTCCTGCATTTCTACCCTTTCAATTAATCCATTAATCCTGCTCACTTGTAATATTTACACCCAGGACACTTTTTGTAGAGTTTGCCCTGTTGTGTATTAAATTCTTGAGATTCTTAGCATTGCCAATCAGTCTTGTTTTGTACAGATTGAGATTGGTTTTGGTTCTGAAACTAATAACATTTTTAATTATGTTCTTTGCAACTCTGAAATACTTGTCTTCAAAATCTATATTTAGCACTGAGGATATTAACTTACTACCCTGTCATTTCCATTATTTCTAGTTCAAACGCTACGTCAGCAAGCTTCGTAGTAAGAGCACAGTTTATAAGAAGAAACGTCAAGAACTGGCAGAGCTAAGAGCAGAGTATGGTGTGCTGCAGCGAACTGAAGAAATTTTAAAACTGCGATTTGAGGCCATACAGCAACAGCTGGTAATATGAAAACCTAACTTTTAATATATTCATTGTCCAACTCAAGACTATTCCGAGACACAAACAATAATAAACGTACAATGACCCAACTTTCGATGAAACCATTTCGGTCGTCCCTCCGAGCTTCCATGCATCTAATTAATACTGCATTGATTACCTGTTGGCATTTTATAGTTTTGTCTTTTAGCATGCAGAATGTGTTTTCAGATAGCTGAATATTTAAGTTTATCCTTATTTATTTTGTTTTGATTACACAGGGTGATGAAATCCATAGCATAATGCTTTGGTCTTTTAAAAACTTAAACTGCTACAAGGAATAAATATAAGCTTCAATATTTCTGTTTTTCTATTGATTTTAAAAAGCAATATCTGAAGATCTGTTTCTGAATAAGAGAGTCAAATACTCATTCAAAATGGGATAGTGTGGTACCAAATACAAAGTTTTCTAATTATGGCTTTGGTCTTTCTTCTTTTAGTCTTAAACGGATTAGTCATTACTTGCTAAAAAGAAATGTTACTGGAAACTGGCTTGCTACACATTCTTCATTTTGTTTTGTTCTCTTGCGGAACTCTAGGATTTTCTAAAATGATCTGCCCTTGTTGCATTATTTCCAGTATGTTATATTTAGAATATCTTTTAAAATTCTAAAATATGTAAGATTAGATTCCCTACAGTGTGGAAACAGGCCCTTCGGCCCAACCAGTTCACACCGACCCTCTGAAGAGTAAGCCACCCAGACCCATTTCCCTCTGACTAATGCACCTAACACATGGGCAGTTTAGCATGGCCAATTCACCTGGCCTGCACACCTTTGGACTGTGGGAGGAAACCGGAGCACCCGGAGGAAACCCACGCAGACGTGGGGAGAATGTGCAAACTCCACACGGACAGTCACCCGAGGCTGGAATCGAACCTGGGACCATGGTGCTGTCAGGCAGCAGTACTAACCACTGAGCCACTGCACTGCCCCCATAAAGTGGAATTTACTTGATAACTGTAACAGTCTGAGTTTGTAATGATCTGTGTTATTGCAGTTCCCTTTGACAGTCAGGTTCTGTAATCCCCCCCCAAAACAACAGGCTGCAATCTATAAGTTTGAACTCTGCTAAATCTCTGCTCCTATCCTAACTCGTACCAAGTCCCTTTTGTCCATCACCTCTACACTCATTGACCCACTGACTCCGAATTCAGAAATACACAGATTTTAAAACTTCTCAACCTCATTTTCAAATACCTCCATGTCCTCACTTCTCCAATGCTACAACCAGTCATGATTACTACAGCTTCCTGTACACCCTGATTTTCCATGTACCAACATTGGCAGCTGTGCCCAGCTACCAGTTCCTCTCTGAATCTTTCCTGCATTCCTGAACTCTACTTTTATCCTCACCACTAAGATACTCTTTAATACTGGGTTCTTTGGTCATATGACGTGATGCCTCTTTACGTAGCCTGGTGTCAAAGTTTGTTTGATGTTTACTCTGGGGTGATTCACTCCATTAAAATGCTTTCAGAGTTGATAGTTGATTGGACATGGAGTCCCTATAAATTTTCTTTTTATGATCTCATAGACATTTATAGAACAGATGGAGACCATTCAGCCCATCATGTCCACACTGGTCAGCAACAATCTAATGATACTAATCTTATTTTCTGGCTTTGGCCCATAGTCTTAGAGACAGTGGCAACACAAGTGAATGTTTAAACATTGCTTCAATGTTACAATAGTTTCTGACTCAACACCCTTTCAGGTGGTGAGTTCCAGACTCCCTGCATGATAAACTTTTCCATCAACTCTCCTTTTAGCCTTCTACCTCCTAACTTAAATCTAGCCTCTTATTTTTAGATGAAATGATTTAGGAGCAGAATTAAGCCATTCAGTTCATTGAATTATGGCCACCATTTGATCATCGCTCATATCTTTCTCAACCCCATTCTTCTGTCTTTCCCCCCCCAACCCTAATCCCATTGCTATCTGTCGCTGCCTTAAAAGCTCAATGATTTGGCCTTCACAGCCTTCTCTGGCAATGACGTCCACACATTCACCACCCTTTGGCTGAAAAAATTCATTTTCCATTCTAAAAAGTCATCCTTTCACCCTGAGGCTCTGCGCATGGGTCCTAGTATCTCCTATGAGTGGAACATCTTCACATTCATTCTATCTAGGCTTCTCAATATTCTGTAAGTTTTAATGAGATTTCCCCCTCATCCTTCTAAACTACATTGAGTACAGACCCAGAATCTACAAGCCCTTCATCTCTGGGATGATTCTTGCAAAGCTCTTCAGGACCACCTCCAAAGCCAGCACATCCTTCCTTAGATATGGGGCCCAAAACTGTTCACAATGTTCCAAATATGGTCTGACCACATGTACTGCTGAGCCTTATACAGCCTCAGCAGTACATCTCTGCTGTTGTATTCTAATCCCCTTGAAATGAACACTCAGATTGATTGCCAACTGAATCTGCATATTAGCCTTAAGAAATCCTGAACTAGGTCTCCTTAGTCCCTTTTGTACTTCAGATTTCTGAAGACTTTTCCATTTGGAAAATAATCTACGCCGCTCTCACTGTTCTTTTATACCTCACTACTACAGTCCGTGAGTCCTACACAGCGTGACTGCCGCTCTGTCAGCTTCTGGGACTCCTCTGTTCCCCCTGCTCCTTTTAACTTGCTGCAAATGCTTCTGAGTCTCACACAGATCTCCTGCTGGTCTGTCTGCTTCTGGGTCTTCAAATTGACAGCTCCTCCTGTCAGTTATTTACCCTCCCTACATTTGCTGGGTTTCAGGTTCAGTAAGGTCCACAAGGTAAAGTTGATTGCAGATGTACACTGAATTCAGAATCATACCTACTGTTTCCCAGGTTAAAAAGGACTATCTCTTACATGTACTACAGCTACTTAAAATGGCTGCTCACTAATGAGGTTATAATATTTCCATTAGAATGGAAGAATACAATTAATTTTAGTAGCAACCATGTCACGTGCTTCAAATTATTAGAATTTTCAACATCCTCTAAATAAATGTACAAGCTCCTGATCTGGAACTTATAACATTTATGATATAGATGGCTACCTCCATTCTGTATATACCTAGCTTTTTAATATTTTCTTCAAATGATTTGTGTTCATAGCAAGCGTTCGAAGCTAAGCATGGTATTACTGGCTTCAGTGACACACAGGAGGAATTGGAGAGGGTATCCGCATTGAAGAGCGAGTTGGATGAAGTGAAGGGACGAACCCTTGATGAAATGTCTGAAATGGTAATCCATTTTTATAAAATCATGAAGTAGTTGCTCGTTACTTAAGGAATATGTTACAAACATTTGCAAAAAACATTATTACAATTATGGTAATATGCCCTTTTCTATCCAGTAGGTAACATTTTGCTGTTGTTAACCTATTATATCAATTCACTATTCATAATCATTCTACCTCCCAATAATTAATCCATCTAGTCAAAGTTGTTTTTATAAATTATTTTGCATGAAGAAAAGCTGCCTGCCAAAATATGCTTGTAATTTTTTTCACATTGGCATTTTGGAATCTACTTAGTGTTTATTTCCTTCAAGTTAAATATATAACTTTATTTTTGCTTTATGTTTGCCCAGACCATGCTATAAACTGAGACATGTGTTGCATTTCTGTGGCATTATCTCATTTAAAATTCCATCTCTGTATACCTTAGAATAGGAACAAGAGTAGGTCTTTCAGCCTCTCAAGCCTGTTCCATCATTTAATGAGATTGTGGCCAATCTGTGATCTAATTCTGTATACCTGCCTTTGACCTATATCTCTTAACACCTTTGCTTAACAAAGTTTTATCGTTCTCATATTTAAAACTAACAATCCCATTGCAAAGTGTGAAATGAGCGCTAGCCATCCCCTTCAATAGATGTGGCATTGTTTAACTTCTTCTATATTTCTAAGAAATGATTAAGATTATCTTCTCAATAAATGATTTATTTTGAGTCACTTCATACTCAACCAAATAATGGCATTTTTTTGTATCTGTTAAATCTCCTCTCCTTCTAGCCTCAGTGGTAAAGACCACCCTTTAGATGGCCTGATTTTGAAATAAATGTGATATTACAGGATTTTAAAAGTCACGGAAGAATTGACCATTTGATCATGGAATGGGAAAGAAAATTTTCACATTCTAATCAATTGCTATTCACAATGCCATTTGATATTTAACAACAGCAGTTCAAATTTAATCTGTTGTGTGAAGTGCTTGAAATATGTTAATATAAAGCATTGTACAAACTCAGTTGATATTGATTTGAATGATCCAATCCTAGTTTCATTTTAATTTCTCTGGAAGAAATAACAATATTCTGCTTCTTCTTTCATGTTAAACCTTTCTTGGTGAGAGTCAAGGTCTTTAGATACAAAGTTGACAATTCACCTTCTTGAGTTGTTTTAAAAGCAGAACAAAAATTGTTTCTTTTACATGGAGGCACCTATATCATTTCATATTTTAATACCCATTCATAGGAAAATGAAAGTTTTGATGCACAAATAAAAGAACATATCAAACTAATCAAACTTAGTTTTACTAAATTCTATCAGGAGTTTTACCAATGTGATTCTTAGCACTTAGCTGAACATTTTGTTGATGAGAACAAAGAAGATCTTCTAGGGAATTCAGTCTACCTTTTCCAATATTATCTATGATTATATTTAAATCTTCATTATAACACTTTATCATAGGGAATAGAAACATTGCATTCATTATTTAATGAAGGACATGAAATCAAGTAATTTCAGCAAATAAGTTTATTAGTAAAAGTAAATTGTGTTAAAATAATTTATATTTTATTCTGGAGATGCCTTTCAAAACTGTAGAGACAAAAAAAACTGCAGATACTGGAATCCAAAATAGACAGGCAGGAAGCTGGAAGAACACAGCAAGCCAGGCAGCATCAGGAGGTGGAGAAACGTCAACTTCTCCACCTCCTGATGCTGCATAGCCTGCTGTGTTCTTCCAGCCTCCTGCCTGTCTATTCCAAAACTGTAGGCCAGTGGCTAGAGAACAACCCTTTTCCTGTGAAATTTCTCAATAGCTCAACTTGAATGAAATGAAATGAAATGAAATCGTGACTTGAAAAGTGATGGTCAGTATCCAGTCCTTTTTCAAAGAAATTGAGTGGCATTCATTGAGGAAGGATTGAACTTTGGATGCTACTTTCCCCTCATGATTTTACTAGAGTAAGATGACCCAAGGTGAAGAAGGTTGATGGTCTGATCAGTGTGCTGTGTTTGATTTGCCTTTGTGTTTGTGCTGAACATAGAAAATGCACTTGACTGATCGGTATCTGAAATGTATTAAGAAAGATCAATTTTATTTTCATTGAATAAAACATGTAAAGAACAGCTAATTTAAAATTAAATAACTTTATTTCTGTCTGATTTACATGACAGCATAGTAACAGATTGTATGAGATCACTTCAGTGCCTCAGCATTTATTACCTATAATTTAATTCTGGAGCAAGCAAGTGGAGTGAGTGTTTGCTATCGTCATAATACTGTAGAGTAATTATGCATGACGTCTTGAGGTTTAAATTGTCAGAAGTCAATACGCATGCTTAATTTTATTTTTTATTTTAAATTTTCTTTCCAACTTCCTGAAAACCATTTTTCACGATTAAGAGTACATTTCCGTAGTGACTTGGCATCTTATTCAAGTGGGATTATTGAATTCAGTTTCCCCATCTTCCATTATTTGCTCTTCTCATTTATAGCACATGTAATTTTTTAAGGTCATAAAAATTTGCATGCATGTCAAGTTGAATAGGCCAAGCATGATAGTTATTACACTGTAGAACACTTTAAAGCTAGGTTACATTGTAACACATTTGTATAACATATATAACATACTTTTATGATGTATTGTACTTTATTATTTGAACTTCTGCATGAAGTTGTTACTGTCAGGTAATAATATATTTTGTTTGATTAAAAGAAAGCACGTGTTTCCCTTGCACCTCCACTGCTGTCATTCAATTAATTAGCAAATTAGTTTAGAACTTGGATATTAACCAAATGTTGAATTTTCAACAAAAGGGAAAAAATACCTCAGAGGTCATTTAGTGCATATCCAAACTGGTTATGTTTCAATATGCATTTGTGATAGAGTGGCATGGTTTATTCGTGAATTGACTTAAAGTAAACTCATTGTGTAAGTGTAGTAATATCAGCATGCAAATTTAGATCTCCTGGATCAGAGGTAGAGATGCTGACACTGCATCAGAACAATTTTCAAAACTCATCTCTTCAATTATATCAGTTAGCATATTAAACTACGCTAAGGGGTACATATTTAACGCAGGAGGTAGATATTTTTAATTAATTAATTCAGACGTTATGACAAACCTCCAGAGCAGCTGGGGCTTGAACCAGCACTTTCTGGCCCAGAGGTAGGGATAGAACCATTGTACCACAAGATTCCTCCAAATCAGCAAGAATGAGAAACATAATCAGCAAGATTTAAACCTGTGTGGGAAGACCCCAATAAATTTCAAATCCATTACCTGTAATCACTGGACAGCATTGACAGAACAAAATACCAAAGTCAAGCAAAGATCACCTGCTCTCAATCAACTCTGGAGGTGATGTGTAAAAATCTGTAATTCTTTTGGTAAAGCATAATTTCATATTCCCACTGTTAAATGGCAAGACATGCTTCTTTCAGAAGCTTCAACAGTTTTTTCTGTGGAGGTATTTCACTTCATGAAACAATCTGATGGTTCACATCTACCCTTTTAATATAGCTAATCCTCTAAGATCTTACACAAGTTCTATGTCATGTCAGCAGCATCAATGAGAGACAGACTTCAGCAGCTAATGTACTGTTTTCTTATTTTCTTTGCTTTCCACGCTGAGGGATGACTTTTCCCATTTTCTTCCACAAGGAATTTCACAAGTGCTCTTGCACTGGAAAGTCCATCACCAAGATGTGAGGCATCACTAATGATGGTTAATGTCATATTATTGGGATCAGTTAAAGCTGAAAACTTTAGCCTTCACTGCTCTATTTTAACTTTTTATAGATTTTTTTCACTTCAAAATATCTTCCACCTTTGGATTTTTCATGGCCAGGTTAAGTTACAACATATCAAAACTTGTATCCACTCTGCTCTGTGTGCCTAACCAGTTGAACTCTGTCAAGATTCCTCAGCCTTTTCATCTCATCCTTAATATTAGCCACATTCTTCTGTCCCGATCTTGTACGTATATTTGCATTCAAATTGATATTTTCCAAGTAAGACTCTTGGAGTAGAATTGCACTTGACTCGCCATGCTTAATTTCCAAACCCATATATCTGAACGCTCCTGAAGCTTGACTGCTAATTTTGAATTCCTTACTAATTTGGTTGATAATCTGTTTTTCAAAGTCATTGGTGCCCCTTCCTAACAAAATATCAACATGTATCACAAGGATGCACAAATATTTTCCATTACAATGTCATTAGAGCATTGCTAGGTTTATCTTCAGTTGTGAATACCCTAATGTGAACAGAAGTACCCTTACTGAAAAATATTACATTTAATCCATAAATGCGTTCATGCAATTTCCAAAACTTCTGCTCTATTCCTGGGTTTTGTTTATACTTCCAAGAGAAGATTGCTGAGAAAGTTGAAATGATTTTTAAAATTCTTAGAAATGGGTGAGTCAATCCTAATCTCTCTTCTTTCCAAATATTCCTCTCACATTGAGATCTCTCTGAACTGTGCACATACGCACGCACACGCACGCGCACGCACACACACGCAAAACCAAAAACAGCTACCTGTCATGTATTCTTTAAATAAGCAGAGTAGTCAAGTGACTTGACTTAACATGTATGGGTTTTTTTTTGACACTTGCTATATTGCTGGTTGGTTTTATTTTCCCATCTTTGAATTTCATATATATAAGATATACATGCAGTCTATAAAAGTTCAGAACAAAAAGGAAAATATTGAGTTCAGAATGTATTACATTGCTGAAATTTGAGTAACTACAAGTTAACTTTATATTTCTTATATTAGGAAAATAAGCTTTACGCACAGATCTTGAACAGTACTATCTTTTTTGTTGTAAAATTTCTACAGATAAAGAAACTCAATGCCCTTATTTCTGAAAAGAAGACTGCCCTGGCTCCTGTCATCAAAGAACTACGACCATTGCGTCAAAAGTGTCAGGTGCGTGGTAGACTTTAAACAGCAAAGCAGATAGTGCTGAAATATATCACTTCCTTTGTGTCTGATTGCCAGTTTCATGCAAAATCAAAACTTTACATTGGTTTACCAAATTCCATTGTTTAATTTGACCGTTACGTTTCAGTCTGCATATTAGCCACAAAATCATTACTATTGTAAAGTGAAGTGTATCTGGGTAATAATTGTCCTTCACCAAACACAAATCTTTCATTATTGACACTCATATACCAAGTCAGCTATTAAACTCTGAATGGAAAATACAGTATTGCAATTTCAATCCAAATGAAAGTATGTAAAGCCTGTTGGAAAGTTGGATGATGAAATGGAAAATAAGAATTTAATGCGGACTTGCAAGTCCATAGCTCTTTGAAATTGGCAACTCAAGTGATAAAGAAGATGTACAGCATGCTTGCCTTCATCAGTCAAGCTATTGGTCATAAAAGTTGGCATATGATGTTGCAGCTGTATTACACTTTGGGTTAGGCCAAATTTGGAATACTACGTGCAGTACTGGTTGCTATGCCATAGGATAAATGTAGAGACTTTGGAGAGGGTGCACAGAAGGTTTATCAGGATATATCCTGGATTGGCGTGTATTAACTATAAGGAGAGACACGGATATTCAAAGCCTTTTCCGAGGGTGAAAATATCAGCTACTAAGGAGCATCAGGATGGGGATGTTTAAAGGAGGTGTGTAAGGCAAGTTAGAGTCATAGCAATGTACAGCAAAATGTACGGAATGTACAAACGGACCCTTCGGTCCAACTCATTCATGTTGACCAGATATCCTAACCCATCTCGTCCCATTTGCCAGCACTTGGCCCATATCCTGAAGAAGGGCTTATGCCCGAAACGTCGATTCTCCTGCTCCTCGGATGCTGCCTGGCCTGCTGAGTTTTTCCAGCACCACGTTTTTCAACTCTGGTCTCCAGCATCTGCTGTCCTCACTTTCTCCATATGCCTTCCTGTTCATATACCCATCCAGATGCCTTTTAAATGCTGTAATTGTACCAGCCTCCACCACTTTCTCTGGCAGCTCATTTCATACATGCATCATCCTCTGCTTGAAAACGTTGCTCCTTATGTCCCTTTTATATCTTTCCCCTCTCACCCTAAACCTATGCCCTCTAGTTCTGGACGCTCCCAACCCAGGGGAAAAGTCCTTGTCCATTTGTCCTATCCATGCCCCTCATGATTTTATAAACTTCTCTAAGGTTACCCCTCAGTCTCTGATGGTCCAGGGAAAACAGCCCCAGCCTATTCAGCTTCTTCCTATAGCTCAAAACCTCCAACCCTGGCAACATCCTTGTAGATCTTTATTGAACCCTTTCAAGTTTCACAACAACCTTCTAATAGGAAGGAGACCAGAATTGCACGCAATATTCCAACAGTAGCCTAACCAATGTCCTGTATAGCCGCAACATCTCCTCCCAACTCCTGTACACAATATTCTAACCAATAAAGGAAAGTATACCAAATACCTTCTTCACTATCCTATCTACCTGCGACTCCACTTTCAAGGAACTGTGAACCTGCACTCCAAGGTCTCTTTGTTTGGCAGCACTCTCTAAGACCTTATCATTAAGTGTATAGGTCCTGCTAAGATTTGCTTTTCTAAAATACAGCACCTTGCATTTATCTAAATTAAACTCCATCTGCCACTCCTCAACCCATTGGCCCAGCTGATCAAGATCCTGTCGTATTGTGATGTAAGCACCTTTGCTCTCCGATTTTGGTATCATCTGCAAACTTATTAGCCATGCCTCCTATGTTCACATCCAAATCATTTATATAAATGACAAAAAACTGTGGATCCAGCACCAATCCTTATGGCACACCACTGGTCACATGCCTCCAGTCTGAAAAACAACCCTCCACCACCACCACCACCCTCTGTCTTCTACCTTCAAGCCAAGTTCTTCACATTTTCTATACTGGTGGTGGTAGGTACCTGGAACACATTGCCAGAAGAAGTAGTGGAAGCAGATACAATGGCAACTTTTAAGAGGCATTTGGACATTCACTTGAACAGGCAGTGAATAGAGGGATATGGACCATGTGCAGGCAGATGGGATTAGTTTAGATTGGCATCATGGTCAGCACAGATATGGAGGCCAGAAGGGCCTGTTCTCTCTTAAATATATTTGACAATGCAAGGTCTTGATCTATGATTGACAATGACGCAGATTGTTTCAGTGTTACATGCTGCTTGCTCATAGTTTCATTTACATGACATTTTACCATTTTACATTAGGAACTAACTCAAGAGTATGAAGAAAAAAAATCACTCTACGACAGTTGTGCAGCAGGTTTGGAAAGTAATCGATCTAAGCTTGAACAGGTAGGGCAAGTTCAAGCTCTTTTTACATATTCAATAGCCACTGCTGGCAATGTGTTGCACCATAAATTAAATCTGGAAAACCTTTTCTTTGACTATCAAAATAATTGCCTAAATTCCATGAAATCATTATAGAAAATATCTTGAACACACAACACATTCTTAATCTTGTTTTTTGAAAGCAGAAATAACTAAATTTGAGGATTTTCTTCCTGCCTTTCTCTCTTAAGGGAAGGACTTTAGCTAGTTGAAAGAATCACAGGTAACTTCCTTCCAATATCTTACCAAAGAGCTATAGTTAATGTTTACATATGCACAATGTTGTACTCTAGTTACATCAACACAATTCCAGTACCAATTCAGGCATATATTTAAGAAGACAAGGTCACATACAGTACCAAGGTCTTGATAGTTGTAATCTAGACAAACCTCAATGTGAGAGCTGGCAAATGTGACCGGGTAGCATGAGTAATATGAAGTTTTTTCGAATGATGGATAAAAGTCAAACTCTCTATGATTTAAGGATTTTCTGGTTACTACTAGAATGGAAGATAGGTTGATGAAAGAGGTTAAATTGGAAAGAATTTGGAGTATATTTGGAAGTTGATAAGTGTCAACCTGCCTTGTCAACAGATAGATGTGTACAAAAAGATCTGTAGAGATTCAACCTATAATGCCATGGCTAAATTTGTCCTAGCTAAAGTTAAAAATCACATGACACCAGATTATAGTCCAACAAGTTTAATTGGAAGTACTAACTTTTCGAGTGCTGCTCCTTCATCAGGTAGCTCATAAGGAACAGCGCTCCGAAAGCTAGTGCTTTCAAATAAACCTATTGGACTATAACCTGGTGTGTGATTTTTAACTTTGTCCACCCCAGTCCAACAGCAGCTCCTCCCATCATATCCTAGCTAAGTAAGTGCAAACTGGGAATTATGCCAGGCGTTTCTATTTGGTATGATTTGTTGTTTGAAGATATAATAACAAAATAATTATTCTTCCTTTTTGTTTGAAGGAATTTCAACTTATAATGAAGCTATGTTTATGTGAATGGTTGTTCTGTTGCACTCCTAGTCATAAATTAAATCATTTTCATTAAACACTATTAGTTTCTGGATATTTAGTCTCATTTGAAAATAGGACAGCATTGATGTATGTTCTTGCTATACTTATGAGCTAAATTGTTGTTGGGGCAATTACCATAAAACTTGTCTTCTTGGTGCCAATTATTTTAACACTGTGGCATTCATGCTGTGCACATGTGTCCTCTTGGCTGGACACAATTTAGTGAGGTTGGAATTACATGCTGCAAATATGATTTTGAGGTGGTGGTGTTGGATTAAGGTGGACAAAATTAAAAATCACACCAGCCCAGGTTATAGTCCAAAGCAAACTTTGGGACAGGCAACAATGCAAAATGGTCAACAAGAGGCTGATAGCCAAGTTTGGTATCCATGGGGATGGCCTCAACCAGGACCTTGGGTTCATCTCTCACACATGCTCACACACTGTCACTCTCTCACACTCACACACTTTCACACTCTCTCACACACTCACTCTCACACACACTCTCACACTCTCTCACTCTCACACATTCTCTCACACTCCCACACACTCTCACTCTCTCACACACACACAATCTCACACACTCACTCTCACTCACTTACTCATTCACTCACACACACACCCGCCCTCCCATAGACTTATATCCCATTCCCCACACACACATTCACACATACACGCGTGCACACACACACACCCTCACACCCTCTCACAGATTTATACTCCATTCCATTCACTCTCACATCCCCTCTTACAGACTTGTACCTCATTCCACTCACATGTACACACCCCACTCACAGACACGCACACACTCACTGTCTCCCCAGCATATACACACAAGTTCGTGGGGCGAATTTGTACTTGCAGAATTACATTTTATTTTGCTCAAAAACTCATAAATCCATGTAAGATTCTGTAGCTCCCACTTTAGAAATAGAATCAGTCTGACCTAACATTGGGACACAGATTTTAACTTCACACCTTCAGTGCATTCTCTGAGCTGAGATGACATCTATTGTTAAAAGCAATCTTAAGAATGTAACTTTAATAAAGTTCTGGAATTTACATATGAAGGAACTGAAACTAACATGGACATTCTAAAAGATGAAAGTCTTAAGCTAAATTTGTTTAGTATTACATTCCATGACACTGCAATCCTGTTGCTGTAAGGTGTGTCTTATGATTCTGCTCCACAACCACCTGATGAAGAAGCAGCACCTTCAAAAGCTAGTGACTCCAAATAAACCTGTTGGACTATAACCTGGTGTTGTGATTTTTAATTTGATGCCATTAATATGCAGAGTAGGGAAATTATAATGTCATTCAGTGTATAATGTCATTTGACACCAGCACCACCATTTTTGATCTCATTGCTCCAGCTAACTACTGAAGTTGAACTGCAGACCAGGAGTAGGGAGCACTTCCTGGCAGGGTTATTTAATGGCATCATCAACCATTCTTAAGTTAGTTGCAGATTAATCTATTGAGGATATCTCTGAGATTATAGAAGTGCTTCATGGTTTGCAAAGCTGTTTTAAGATTGCTGATGTAGACTGCAAGTGGTGCTGCACATGGAGAAAGTCCTGCCTTTGACTTATAGAACCATAGAAGCCCTACAGTGTGGAAACAGGCCCTTCGGCCCAACAAGTCCACACCAACCCCTCTGAAGAGTAACCCACCCAGACCCATTCCCCTCCCCGATTATCCTACCCTAACCTACATATCCCTGAACACTATGGGCAATTTGGCATGGCCAATTCGCCAACCTGCAGATCTTTGGATTGTGCGAGGGAACCAGAGCACCCAGAGGAAACCCACGCAGACACGGGGAGAATGCGCAAACTCGACACAGTCGCCAAAGGCTGAAACCAAACCCAGGTCACTCGTTCTGTGACGCAGCAGTGCTAACCACTCATCTACCCTGCCAACAATTCTCGTATCACCTGCAAACTACTAATCATGCCTTCTATATTCTGATCTCAATCATTTATATAAATGACAAACAAAAATGGACCCAGCACTGATTCCTTTGGAACGCTGCTGGTCATGGGCCTTCAGTCTGAATAACAACCCTCCACCATTGCTGGCTGTCTCCTTCTGTTACGCTAATTTTGTATCAAATTGGCAAGGTCACCCTGAATCCCATGTGATCTAACTTTACTAGTTAGTCTACCATACAGAACCTTGTCAAAGACTTGTCTATGGTCCAAATAAACAATGTCTACCACTCTTCCCTCATCAATCTTCTTGGTTACTACCTCAAAACCTCAATCGGGTTTGTGAGACAACCCTCTCACAAAACCATGCTGACTCTCCCTAATCATTCCTTAACTCTCCAAATTCATATAAAGCCTATCCTTCAGAATTACCTCTAACAACTTACCCATCACTGAAGTCAGACTCCCAGGTCTATAGTTCCTAGTCTTCTCCTTATATCCTTTCTTAAACAAAAGCACATTAGCCATTAACCATCCATTATCAGGCACCTCAACCGTAGTTATAGATTATACAAATATTTCTGCAAGGGGCTCTGCAAATTGCTCCCTCACTTCCCACAATGTCCTGAGATACACTAAATCAGGCCCCAGAGATTTATCTACCTTTATGTTTTGAAGGAATCTATCTGGATTATCCTTAACCTTATTTGCCAAGACTATCTTACATCCTCTCTTTGCCTTCCTGATCTCATATATTAAGAATGCCTCTACGCTCTTTATAAACTTCAAGAGATTTATTTGTACCCAGTTGTCTATATCTCATTTAAGATTCTTTTTGATTCTTGACTAGAGCTTTAATATTTTTATTCATCCATTATTCCCTAATCGTACCAGCCTTACCTTTTAGTCTAACAGGAACAGAATGGAACATAGTGACTCAAATCTCGTTATCACACTTTTGAAAACCTCCCACTTATCAGACACCCCTTCTCTGCAATCAACATTTGAAAGTCCTTTTCTCATGCCATTAATATTTGCCTTGTTCCAATTTTTAAAACTAAGCTTTATGGAGGGCTTATCATTTTCCATAATTTTTCTAAAATAAAGTAGAATTTTGATCATTAGACCCAGTGTTCCCCTACTAACACTTCCGTCACTTGTTCTGCCTATTACCCAAGAGAAGGTCATATTTCACGGATTCTGTAGTAGGAACATTTATGTATTGATACAAAAAAACTTCTTGAACTCATCTAACAAACGCTTCACCATCTAAACCCTTAACATTATGATCTTCCCAGTCATGCTTGGTAAATTAAATCACCTACCATTACAACGATATTATTCTGACATATATCTGAGATCTCTCTTCATATTTGTTCCTCAATTTCCCTCTGATCATTGCAGGGTCTGTTAGTACAATCCCATGAAGGTGATCATTCCTTGAACAACTTCATTTAAAAAGACCTCTGTGATTTAGAGAAAATGTTTTTTTATTTATTCAGAGGATATGGGCATCGCTGGTCAGGCCAGCATTTATTGCCCATCCTTAACTGCCCAGTGGGCAGTTGAGAGTCAAATACATAGCTCTGGGCCAGGAGTCACACATAGGCCAGACAAGGTAAGGATGACAGTTTCCTTCCCTAAAGTGAAGCAGATAGATTTTTCCTAACAATCAACAGTGGTTTCATGGTCATCATTAGGCTTTTTATTCCAAATTTTATTGACTTCAGATGCCACCATCTGCCATGGTGAGATTTAAATCCAGGCCCCAGAACAATATCAGATTACTAGTCTGGTGAGAATGCCTTTAGGCGATCACTTCCCCTTTTAGCGATGTCAAAAAAAAATCTCCTTCTACACTCTGATTTGAGGAAATAAACTGAGTCATCCATGTGTAGGCCATTCCAAAAGGTCTGTTAAACACACTTTGTTGTGGTTTTTTTTTGCATTTTTGATACAAAACAACCAAAAGTGAGTCAAAATAAAAATCTTATATTACAGAAATGTAATTTCTGAGGCTGGAGGAGATTTGAGAGGTAGGGAGGATATTGAGGCTGGAGAGGGATTACAGAAATAGGGAGGATTGTGAGGTGGGAGGGAGATTACAGAAATAGGGTTGTGAAGCTGGAGGGAGACTTCTAGGATTCTGATCAAACCTTTTAATATCCCAGTTTACCATTGACTTAGTGAAGGAACTTCATATTCAAGTGGTTTATAGAGTTTTTATGATGAAACATTGCAGCTGATGAATTTCCTGATTTATTTATCAGAAGGTCTATGCATTCTGCTGTATATCTTATTCACATTTTTCAATAAGACTGATTCCACAACTTGCTGAAAAATGTGTTGCTGGAAAAGCGCAGCAGGTCAGGCAGCATCCAAGGAGCAGGAGAATCGACGTTTCAGGCATAAGCCCTTCTTCAGGAAGCTTCACAACCCTATTTCTGTAATCTCCCTCCCACCTCACAATCCTCCCTATTTCTGTAATCCCTCCTGAAGAAGGGCTTATGCCCGAAACGTCGATTCTCCTGCTCCTTGGATGCTGCCTGACCTGCTGCACATTTTCAGCAACACATTTTTCAGCTCTGATCTCCAGCATCTGCAGTCCTCACTTTCTCCTGATTCCCCAACTTAGCTGGAGTTATGACTTAATTATTCCTGATGAACGGCTCTGGCCTGAAACGTCGCTTCTCCTGCTCCTCGGATGCTGCCTGAGCTGCTGTGCTTTTCCAGCAACACACGCTTGACTCTGATCTCCAGCATCTGCAGACCTCACTTTCTCCTAGCTGATTTCAACCTGACTGCGAGGCCTCTTCCAAAGATGCCTACCTTGAAGAAATTCTCCTCCTCTCTCTACAAAGATCTCAGTGAGTTCCTCTCTCACAGTACCCCCCAGGTACTCTCCTCTGTCCTAAAGCTCTTCAGCCACGTCCTCAAGCAGACTCGCTACCATAGCCACATCTCCTTCCTCAGTACCTGCCGACGGAACCGTCTGATCCCACATGGACTCCGGACCACATTCAGACCAACCAAGTTTGGACCTGAACAGGATACTCAGTACACACTATAAATCTGCAACCTTCAACAACAATTCTCTTTCCGGATCCTCCCCTTCACGCTATCGGCCATGCACCACCATGTACTCTACCTGCAGTCAGTCCTGCCCCTTCCTGCTCAAGGGCTGTGGCCTGAAACATCGATTCTCCTGCTCCTCGGATGCTGTCTGACCTGCAACACACTCTTGACATATGACTTAATGTGCTGAGAGTAGATTGATTTCCTAAGCATCCAGAAGTTGCATAATCTGTGTATTACTGAGATTCTGGGCTTGATATGGTTTTTGCTAGTCGTTTGACAAAACATATTTTAAATCCGCCTTGTCCTGAACCAAATTGACATTGGTATTTCAAATCTTGCATTTTCAAAAAGTCAAATTAGCTGGAATGCTCTTTCCATTGTGCATGTCTCTTGGATCTATGGTAATGGAAGAGGAGAAGCAGAAAATGAGATTCCATAGCAGTGGGCAGAAATCCAATCATACCTACCCCCATTGTTAGAATCCATTTATACTTGATATTTTATGTCCAATGCTTTTGCTTCAGTTTCTACTCTCACTTTTCACTCCTTGGACATTTTGAGAGCATATCCTGTAGAGTTGGCCCAACACACCTGGCAGTGGCTTAATTCACTTGTTACAAAGACGTGGGTGTACCTTTAAGAGAGTGAAGGACTTGGCAAGTACACCAAGTGCTGGAGAATTTACAAAGTAACATTTGATTAAGAACAAACAGCACTCGCTGAGTGGCTGAATTTAAATTTTTATTTTTGTTTCATAGCAAATCAGTTTAAATTTTAGCTTGAAAAATATCAAACTCCAATCCAATTGGAATTGAGTATAGTGACAATCTTAAAAGCCAATGACACAATCCGGTGCTTTGGGGGTATAAGACTGGGGAAAGTTGAACAGTTGAGAGGAAAACTGCCAAGCCCAGCATGTAAATACTGCTTGAAAAAGCTCTCTTAAAAGTATCTTTTCAATCAGTAATCTGTGACACGGAAATTCCTAAGAAGAAAAGAAGATACAGGAAGATCCGAATAGAAGCACGAAATCTGCCTGGTTTTGAGATAAGAAGTGCGGTTTTGTAAAGTTTAATTGGGACTTTTATTGGACTAGCATTATAGAAGAGAAGTTAAAAGATAGGTGAGTGGAAGAAATTGAAAATAGTGGTTAGTTAATTATTCTCCTTTATACTTTAAGAAATAAAGTTGTTAACTTTTACTTTAAATAGTTCTTGTCCTGTTGAACTTTAACAGATTACTGCACGAGATAAATCTTTTCTGTGCTGCTGGTTTTAAGTTAAGCAGAAGGGTTTATCCAGTGTTGTAACACACTTGAGTGAGAACCAGGTCCTTTAAGGCAGCCTAGGTTTAGCACAAATAGCGAAAAAAATTGCTACCAAAAGGAGATTACCATCTATTCAGCTAATTATGAACTTTCTGCAAAATCCAAGATATTTCTCACCAGACCAAGTGGATCATTTCTGAACAGAAAAATACTTCCTATAATTTTTACTTTCTAAAAATGAGACTAAAAAGGTAAAGTTGATAAATCAGTCAAGTAATGCTTATCAAATTAATGTTGTTAATTCATTAATAGTAACTAATTTATATTTTCTCACTATAGTATACATTTTTTTGTATTCATAGGCTTTATTATGTTTACTATGCTTTATTATTCAGAAAAATATTTTTATAACAAGTACCATTGTTTACACACAACTACTTGCAATGCCATAATAGATTAATGTACGATTTTCATTTTATACATTATTCAATGGAAAGGGGAGCATATGATGTGTGATATAACTACCATGTAAAGTAATTCTTAAATTTAAAACATTGGCAGGAAGTCCAAGGGCTCAGAGAGGAATGTGGGCAGGAGGAAACTAGATACCATTACATCAACTGTTTGAAAAAGGTAACTGCCCATATGGATAAATTACAATGAATAAACATTGATCTCAATAAGTCTTGCAGGTGTATAAATTGTCTTCTGTTGAAACAGATCGCTGAAAAGCAGATACAACGAGCTTCTGATGAAATGAAACTATATGTTTCTGCAGATCCACAAGAAAGAAGAAAAGCCTTAAGGTAAATGCATAGATTCAAACATGTTTTTATACACATATTACATTGCTGAGCTTGTCTTTTTAAAGATATTCATGTTATGACTGTTGAGCCATGGGTCAATTTATTTTTAACACATTTATCAAACCTTGGCACTGTTTTGATGTCTCCTTCCTCAAGAAAACTGTCCTGCTTAGTTACACATCCATTGCATTTCACAGTAGAAAGAAAACTTGTGGAAAATAAGGAATCATCGTTTTCTCACTGGTGAAAGTGCATAAAATGAATAGTACAAAGTGCTTTCCAATTGTAAAGCTGTAAGAAACTTAAATAACCAAGCTATTCTTGGTGTAAAAAGGCTTGTTAATATGGTTGTTTATTTGAAAGGATAATTCTCTAGGAAACAATCTCTAAAACAAAATATAGCTTTACATCTTCATAAGGAAGCATTTTAAATCTGTCAATATGAACAATTCAAATTATATTGCACATTTTGACACACTGGTAGAGTCACCAGCACTGAAATTGTTTTCCAAACTTAAAGAAAATGAATGATTAGTCCTATCTAAATACTCAGCTATTCTAATAGTGAGGCTACATTTCAGCATTGTTATGTAATGATTTGCCATTTCCAGTGGAATAATGATCAAAAGCAATACAATGATTATTAATTTATTAATTTGTGAATTTTTATTTAGAGAGCAGTACAATCGAAATATCCTTGAGCAAGAAAATCTGGGAAAGGTGAGTCTCTTTCTGTAAAATGGACTATGTAAAGAAAAATATTGTATTTTATCTCAACTAACAAGTAAGAATCCAGCCAGCTGTCCAGAAGTCTTGGCACAGCTATATCAGAAAAAAAACATTCATAGCTGTTGTCATCAGTAACTAATCGCTTGAGAGGAGGCAACATCAGCAGTTGTGATTTTAAATATGAACTGCAGCAACAGGGCATGTCATTTATAACAACACATTCTATTTTAAATGGCTGCAATAAAAAATTGTACAGTAGTGATAAATAATTAGTTGTGTGTTCCTGTTAACTTAAACCTCAGAATCTGTTGAGCTTTTATCAGGATGTAAGAATACTAATTTGCAACATGCAGCTAGACTGAACTGCATTTGTTTAGGGTGGCATGTGATTATTCCCAGATGAGTTTGATGCTGACGCAGATTCATATGCACTTGGACCTGGGACTAAGGTTTCTTTGACTTCTTGCTCATTTTACTTTTCCCATGTATGGTTGAAAACTAGATTATTTGAGTTTCCTAAAATAATCTAGCTGCCCACGAAGAATCTGAAATTGTGATCCGCATGAATTGAAGTTATTTTAAAATTAAAATAGGAAAGTAAAATAATATTACCTACTTCCAAATTCTTTTCTAGATTTTTATTTTAACTTTCTAGACTCTAATTTTATCAACTGTTTAATATTTTATTTCCATTTTTAAAGTCCTTGAGTGCATAATGGATAATCTACTACAAGTGCTACTGTCAAAAAAAATTAACTTTTTATCTAGTTGAACAAGGTACTTTGAGTTTAAGACAGTTAAAATTTAAGACTCTTTATAAAGCATGCCTAGTGCATACGATGAAGATACCAAATTTTCCATTAATCTACTGAGCACAAGGAGAACAGATGATTTTGAACACTGGAGCAGCACTGCTTTTCAAATCTACAACCAATGCATTTGGAGGCAGCTGCTACACTTGTGTTACTGAACCAACATACAATGGTGAATTTTTAAAATGTGTTTAAAGTTTTATTGAAAGGCTACCTTTTGCACGGTTTTATGCCCATATTCATAAGTTTGAATTCAAGGTTGAGATGAAGGCAAAGTCAAGAATTGTCTTCAGGCTTGAAGTTCTTTCTAACATTGTTTATTCAATATTAATATATACTATAATGCATGGTATTCAGAGATATACCAGCTCTAATTTTATTATTAATTTATTGAAAAACTATTCTATAGACTATTCCATATTCCATTTCACGTAATGCTAGTTAGTCTACCCAATGTGTTTTCTGCATGTGTTTCTAGCATTCCCAAGGCTAGATTTGAGCTTCTTCCTGGTTCTCCATGTGCTTTTCTACTTCTCCCTTAACTCTGCTCACACATCACTTCTGCCAAGTGAAAAGCATCTCTGTGACATCATCACAAGTATGGTCCAGGATCTTAAAGACCTTACATGGCACCTCTTCCCCAACTATTTTCTCCCTGAAAAAGATAATTTCATTAGCATTCATATGCATGCTCAAATGAACTACCCAGATTATTTATTTTCACAAGGTTTTACAATACACATTTTCCTGATAATGTATCTCTCACTCTTCCCGAAGTCTTTTCATTTTTGTCAGTAAGTAGGTGAGAAGTCTATGACAAGGTTTTGAAACACTTTGAGGTAAAGTTGATGAGTGTGTTTTTTCTCTGATGGCTTCTGTTAGGTCAGCCATGATTGCTGAAGAGTTTACAACTGCAAGATGTATTGGGAAGTTAAGTTGTTTCTTCTCAGTCATTTGAATATAGATTGGTCATGGTGCTAATTCTCCAATAACAGAGTGATATTATTCATCTATAGTGTCAGAAGTCAAACTAATTTTTCATTGTTTTACTTTTAGTTTTTATCAGTTTAGTTTAGAGCTGTGAAATGTGAACTCAGAGCTGAAGGTGACCTTTGGACTGTGAGCAGCAGCTTGTTTTTTTAAAAATAAGAGAACAAACTCAATAGTATTTGTTTATGAGGCCTGGCAAAATGTTAATTGTAGGTTGATTCTTGTTAAAAGTATCCTATAGATACTTCAACTCTGGAGAGGCATTATGTTGAAACACATGGCACATATTTGAATGGTAACAGGAGCCTTACAGGGTGACAAACAGCCCAACAAAGAGAAGCCAGAATTTGAACTGATTTTTGAAGTATGTTTAGATCAGAAGGAATTTGGCTTCCATAACTACAGGATAGAAGTTTGATTGCTCCTTAATTATCCTCTTCTTATCAATTTAGAATCTCAGTTATAATAACTAAATTAATAGTCCTTGGAAACTACTGGAAGCTAAGTATATGCATCAGTGTTTTCGGAAACCAAGCAAGATGCAATCCTATATGCCTAAGATGTTGCAGATCGTGGAATCTGCTTAAGTGAACTGGCCAGTTACATTTTTTTTTCCCCTTTTTGATTTATTTCTTAACTGTGACTGTTGACTGTGTCTGTTTATGAGAAATTGGGGAGGTAGAATCAAACATGATTGGGCTTAAATCATAGATGTTAATTAGATTATCCTATTGTTTAATTTTGCTCTGCTAAAGCTACTGCATTATTAATAATGATTTGGAGATGCCGGTGTTGGACTGGGGTGTACAAAGTTAAGAATCACGCAAAACCAGGTTATAATCCAACACATTTAATTGGAAGCACTAGCTTTCAGAGCACTGCTCCTTCAGGTGGTTGTGGAGTACACAATCACCTGATGAAAGAGCAGCGCTCCGAAAGCCACTGCTTCCAGTTAAACCTATTGGACAATAACCTGGTGTTGTGTGATTTTTAGCATTATTAATGTATTGTTAAATCTGTTTAAACTGTAAACCTGATGTCTGGTATCAGTTATTCACAAAGTCTGGTATTGGTTATTCAAAAACTCTGGTTGGGAACAATTGGAGTCAAATTTGAGGGTCTTTGAAGGTTTTAATTTTACTGTGTTATGAGTTCAGAGTTAGGGAGGCTGATTTGATTTGGTCATCTGTCTTTGTGTCACAACAGTAGATAGTTGTTCTTCATATGTTACTTTTCGGTGCTGACTTGTTTTTCAAGATTCTGTTTGAAGATATGAATGAACATGTGTTGGCTTGGTAATGATTTGGCTTGATACTTGGTATGTTCTTTAGACGATAGTGCAGCTTCAAGAAATTACCTCCTTTCCTACAATGAATATATTGTTGGTGTAAGGCTGGAAAAGTTGGTCTCCAATGATGTGAGCTTTTAGAACCATACCTGTGATAAGGAACAATAGCATTCAATTGTTTAAGATTTTGCTATGATATTAGCATATGTAATATATTTTCTGCAGAGAAGTCTGTCTCCTCTGGTTAAAAGCTCTTTCATGCTTTAAGTAATCAATGTTTTGCAGTAAATGGAATTTATTGTATAATGCTTCTTGAACAATTTTCTAAACTCTGTATCCACTGATTTGTGGACTGCTCACTCTAGATTGGACCCTTTTGATTTAATTTGTGACTGCTTTATCCAAGAGATCTACAATACTTCTGTCAAAAATTATTTTTTGTTGTAAGTTTCCATCATTGCATGGTTTAGATATAAATGTATATAATTAGTTAAGCCATTTACAGGCTGTCCTGAGAGTTGCTACTGCTATTGAAGCATAACCTGCCAATATCCTATTTGTCCTCGAGGTGAAATATTAATCAAAAGCTGTTAGAAGGTTGTCATCTGTAATTTGTTTCTCATTGATCTGTTGTCTGTGATCAGATGTTCTTTCCATATGATAGCCACACATGCTAACATGTTCAGCATATGATTTGGTATCTGATCCTGAAGCTTTTCAAAATCTTAAGAATTTATTCATTCCACATTCAGTTTGCTGTACATTTGCAAATAGATCTGCTAACTTGAATTTTTCTCACACATCAATACAGATGTTGCATTCACTTGAATATTGATAGGCACTTGAAGTTTATTTTGTTGATCTAGATAGTCATTATTAGGATTTTGATCTCCTTGTAGAACATAATTTTGTTGCCTTAGTTGATTAACATTGTTGAATCTTCATTATGGTGGAAGTTTTGTTGTACTAATCCTGAAAACTGTTAAAGTTTTGGCTGCTCTAAATGCTGTTTTCAATATAACATTTAGTTTTCCTTTATCAATATAATGCCTTCTTGGACATAGATGAAGATATTCCTTTTCCATGATGACTGAAGAACTTCTAAAAGACGTGTGGGTAGAAATATTCTCAAAATAGTATGATTCAATAAGATTCTTTGATTTTTTTGATATCAAAGATGGCTGATGCGATGTCATTCAGCTGTGATGTCATTCACACCACTTTTTTTTCCTGAGTCTGAGGTGTTTCCATGCCAAATTTTATAATGTTTGACACTTTGCTTGCATTTATAACTTCTGATGCACTTTAGTGATTAAAATTGGTAAAACTTCATAGTTGAAAATGTGTTGCTGGAAAAGCGCAGCAGGTCAGGCAGCATCCAGGGAACAGGAGAATCGACGTTTCGGGCATAAGCCCTTCTTCAGGACTTATGCCCGAAACGTCGATTCTCCTGTTCCCTGGATGCTGCCTGACCTGCTGCGCTTTTCCAGCAACACATTTTCAGCTCTGATCTCCAGCATCTGCAGACCTCACTTTCTCCTCAAAACTTCATAGTTGCTGAGTAAAACTTCAGTTACCCGTTCAAACTGTCAAAATAATGAACATTTAACTAAATTAACTGGTAGGGTTCCAAAATGCTGAATTCGAATAAATCATTCTTTCTTTAAGCCTGTTTCTGAAGAATTTATTTAACTTCTGTTTGAAAAAGTTACTTTTTAATTTCTTCTCTTCAAATTATTGAAGAAGGGCTTATGCCCGATACGTCGATTCTCCTGTTCCTTGGATGCTGCCTGACCTGCTGCGCTTTTCCAGCAACACATTTTCAGCTCTCTTCAAATTATGTCAGGTCCATTTTTTGATTTTCATTGATGCCATGATTTTCTAGGTGGCTGATCCTGTCACTACCACCATCTTTTGTTGGTTTTTGGTCCATAGCCATGAGAATGGGTACAAGACAGACTGGTTTATTAAATACTAAGACAAATTACTACAACATATGATATTCAAGATATATCAAGCTCTAATCTTACGATTAAGAAAAATTCATAAAGTACTGGCTAAAGCTTGTCGGTCTACTTCACCTGTTTCTCTATACGTTTCTAACATTCACGTAGCCATACTTCAGGCTTCTGCCTAGCTATCCATATTTTTCTGTCTTTCTCCCTTAACTCCACCTACACTCTGCCCAGTGAGGACTAGCTCCATGAAATTATTGCAAAGTTGTCTGAGGGTCCTAAAGAACTTGCGCAACAAGTTTAAGCTAATCAACAATCTAACAAGTCAAAGGAGTAGCCTGAAATAACATCTCTTTATTTCCCAGTTTCTGTATCTGAGAACCAGGACTCAGCAATGCTTATAATAGCAGTTGAACTACAGAAAACAAACTTAGTTTATCTGTAACCTACACTTTGTAAGCAAGTTGTAAATGTATAAATTTATTATTCAATAGTATGTTTCATTGCAGAGTACACCTTGAGTTTACTTGAAAGCAAGACTGTGCCACTCCAATTTATGATGAATTTGTAACCATTGACAAGGGCAACATGTCAGCTGTGATAACTGAAACCAGTGCGTGATCCTTCATTAGATGAGCTTTTTTTAAGCATTAAAAGTGATACACTGGGATCCAAGATGGTGGCAATCTGAGCAGATCTGCCTTGCTGAGCTCTGCACCCCAACCCGGTAGTTGTGATATTTTTACACCTCCCCCAACCTTATCTTTTTTCAGAGATTGATGTTAAATGGTTATGAGACCATTAAATCCATTTGCAGTGAAGCCTCGATTGTTTGAGTAGGATGGACGGGGAGTTTGGGTGGCTGGAAACAAGTGGTAATCCATGAGTGCCAGTTGTCTTGAGTGTCTCTCGATTATCCAGCAATTCACCTCTCAATTATCTGGCAATTCATGACATAATGCCATTAAACTGATAACTGAATGCTGGTTGCTTGGTGCAGTTTTTGCAGGGCCTTGAGATCTTGTTTGGATGGTCCATATTTGGACGGTTGATGTTCAGATAGTTGAGGTTCAACTATCTTTTTGAGCAAGATAGTAAATTCTTTTTGAGCAAGCGCGGATGAGAAAGGAAAGCATACAGCCAAGCCCCAACAAACAGGAGACTTGCCAAATGCGTCATGCGTGCCTGTGGATGCAGCTGCAGCTCCCTCGGCAGCTGTGAAAGAGGTACCTGCACAGTAGAACATCGCTGAAGGACTCCTGGCAATCCGAGGGATGATCAGGGAGTTGATGGAAGACTATCATACTCGGCTGGAGCTGATTTTGGTCATGATACAAAAGCACGAGAAGGAGTTGGAACGGCCAGGGAAGCAAATTGAAGAGGTCGAGCGGCATCAGAGTCCTCGGTGAGGCAGATCCAGACCCTTGAAAAACAGATCTTGACTGAAAGGTTGATCATCTGGAAAATCAAGGTAGAAGGAAAAATATCTGGGTCGTTGGGCTGCAGAAGGGAGTGGAAGATGGGCAGCTAGCATGCTTTTGAATACTGGCTGCCACGCTTTCTTAGCTGAGATGCCGAGGCAGACCAGGTGAAGATTCACAGAGCTCACCGGGTTGCGGTGCACAGATCTGTTCTGAATCAGCGCCCCCATCTGGTCCTGATACAATTTCAAAGCTGCAGGGACAAGTAGAGGGGACTAGAATCTTCTAGAAGGATGGAGAAAGATCCACCAGCCCTGGCTTAACAGGGAACTAAGATAATGTTTTTCCAGAAATCTTCTGCGGCGGAGATCTATAAAATGAAATCATTTGATGAGGTCAAGAGAAAATTAAGGGACCTTGGGATTCAATATTCGATGAGATACTCAGCGGTGCTTCGTATTACGCACGAGGAGACAGTGTGGTCATTTGACTCCCTGGAACAAGTGAAAAATTTCTTGGACAGTTTAAAATAATTCAAAGAAATTAATATCCTGGACAATAATGTTTGGTTTTATTTTCTTACTATGCTTCTTGTAATGTTACCCTTTTCTTAAAGAAGCTGCTGTTGGTGTTTTTTTTCCGATTAGGACTGGAGTTGGTATATAGTTGGGGGTGGGCAGAGCACTCGTTATTTTGCCTGTTTCCTTCTATTGCTTGGGTCTGGGGTGGAAAGGGGAATGGAGATTTGCATGGGAGGTGTAAGTGCCCTCTATGGGCAGCAGTAGAGTTTCCCCATTTGTGTTTTGCAGTTAGTTTAGTGTTTTGGTTTTTCGTAAATGGACTCCATGAGTCTTCTTTTGAATATGCCCAGTAAGTCGGATTCTTGCTCTCGGCAACTCAAAGGTGGTTGTAAAGGATCGTGGCTAGTAGTGTTTTTAAATGGTGCACCTGGAATATTAGAAGAATCCATTCGCCAGTTAAAATGAAAAACATGTTGTCAAACCTTAAAAGAGATGGTGGATGTTGCCCTGTTGCAGGAGACTCACCTTAATGACAAGGAACACTTTAAGTTACAGCAAGGTGGGTTTGATTGGGTGTTTTTCTCGTCCTTTAACACCAAGAGCAGGAGTTGACCATATTCATCAGGAAGAATCTTCCATTTAATTTAATAGATTGTGTTAAAGATGAATATGGTCAGTTTGTTATCCTTAAGGCTCTAATACATGGTGAGAATATAGTATTTTGAATGTCTCTTGTCCTCTGGCCCAACCCCTTAAATTTTTGACTGATGCACTATCTAAGCTGATGGCCTTTGCATTGTGGCATATTATTATAGGGGGGAGTTTAATTGCCTTTTGGATCCTGTGATGGATAGATTGCCCAAAAGCCCCAAAGCTTTCTCCACAGTCTAAACAGTTGGGTGATCTATGTGTGGAACTGGGGTTGGTAGACACTTGGAGACATCTTCATCCTAGGGGCAAGGTCTTTACATTCTTTTCCAATCGTCGTAAGTGCCATGCAAGGATTGATTTTTCCTAACTCCTGCAGCTCTTTTAGATTCAGTGATATGTTGTTCAATTGGGAATATTGTCATCCCTGATCATGCAGCAGTATATTTAGTGGTTGAGATTAAGGGTAATGCAATGAGCTCTCGTTACTGGCGAATGGATCCCTTCATCCTCAAGGACAGCAAGTTTGTTGAGTACTTTTCTAGGGAATTTGAAGCATTTTTAGCCACCAACTTGGGTACAGCTAGAAATCTGTCCATTTTTGGGAGACTGCTAAGGCCTATGCTAGACAGATAACTATCTCAAACTCGGCCAGGCAGAAGTGATGGAAGGGAGAGCAGCAGCATCATCTGCTTGAGGCACAATTGAAGGCAGCCGATATGGCACATTACAGTGGACCATTAGTGACTAAACTGCAGCAGACCACAGCCTGTCAATCTGCCTAAACTCCATGTTTATGCATACAGCCAGGAAGAAACTTTCCTTTGCAAAGCAAAGGTTATTTGAGCATGGTGGTAGTCTGGATAAATATTTGGCATATCTGGTTCGGAAGAGGAATGTCTCCCAACTTATTGCTTCTATTAGGGAAGGGAATGGAACTCTTAATTGTAATGCTAAAAAGGTCAATGCCATGTTTTGGAGGTTCTGTTCTGAATTGTATCAGTCTGAATGTTGTGAGGATAGATGGGATAAAATGGAGTCTTTTTTTTTAAGAACTTGGATCTACAGGGGGTGTCTGCTGAGCAGGCTTCTCTTCTTAGTACTTCATTAACAGCACAAGAGACACAGGAGGCAGTGGGGCAACTTCAGAGTGGAAAGGCGCCCGGTCCTGTGAGTTTTATAAAGAATTTTTAAACATACTGTCAGGACTGATGCTCGACATGTATATAGACATGATTGCCTCCTGCCATCCTTGAGAGAGACTAATATCTCTCTTATCCTCAAGAAAGGGAAGGCCCTGGAGGACTGTGATTCTTATAGACGTATCTTGTTCTTAAATTCTGATTATAAAATTTTGTCTCAGACTTTGGCGTTGAAGTTGAGGGGATGTTGTCCTCTATTGTTGAAGAAGATTAGGCGTGCTTTATAAAGGATCGCAGATCCTCTAATAATGTCAGGAGGTTGCTTAACATGATTCAAATGTGCTAGCAGCGATTGGTTCAAGAGTTGGTGTCTCTTTGGATGCGGAGAAGGCATTTGATCGGGTGGAATGGCCATATCTCTTTTATACTCTGAAGTGATTTGGCCTGGGTGAAGTGTTTACTTGATGGTTGAGGGTTCTTTTATGGTGATCCTCTGCTGGCGATTCTCACCACTGGTATAAGGTCTGGCAATCTTAACATTGGTAGGGGCAGTTGGCAAGGCTGTCCCCTTTCACCTTTGCTTTTCACGTTGGTGATTGAGCCATTGGCAGAGACCATTCATGAGGACCCTAATATAGCTGCCCCAAAGGTGGGATTAAAGGTGCATAAGATTGCACTATATGCGAATGATGTTCTTATTTTTCTTTCAAACCCAGCAGTCTCGATGCCCTGTTTGATACACTGTATTAATTAATTTGGTCTTTTCTCAGGTTACAAGATCAATTTTTCAAAGTCGGAGGCTATACCTATTGGGCGGCGGTGGGGGGGGGGATGTTAGGGGCATACCTGATGTGGAAGGTGGGTTCCCCTTTAAGTGGGCACAGGGAGGTTTTTCTTTACTTGAGCCTCTCTGTTACCTCTAGCTTTGATCAGTTATTCAAGGCTAATTTTGTTCAGTTATTTGACAAGATTAAACAAGACCTTCAAAAATGGCGGATCCTTCCAATATCATGATTGGGTCAAATCACTGTTATCAAAATGAATGTTCTTCCTCGCTTGTTGTACCCTTTGAGGATGCTCCCTTTGTTCTTTTCTAGGTAAACGTTTCGGAAATTGAATGGCTGGTTTAGTTCTTTCATTTGGCGCTTTAAGTGGTCCCTTATTAAGTTTGCAAAACCGCAATTGCCCCAAGGATTGGGGGGAATAGATTTCCCAGACACTAGAAGATATCAACTGAGCTCCCTCCTATCTTTTGTAAATGACTGGGCCTGTGGGGACTCGGAGTGGACATGGAAGGACATTGAGGCCTCCCATACGAAGTGTCCTCTTCTCAACCTGCTGTTTTTAGCCAAAATGGGGACAGTTGTGGAACATTGCCATAATCCAATAGTTACTAACACTTGCAAAGCATGGAGGGCAATGAGGCAGTTAGAGGATAATACGTCTAAAACATTTTTTCTCACTCCCATAGTTAGCATATCTGGTTTCCGGCCAGGGACAATGAATCCTGGGTTTGCATTTTGGGCGGATATGGAGTCGCTTGTTTGGGTAATGTGTTTCAGGGTGAAACTTGATGTCATTTGATCAAATAACTCACAAATATGGATTGTCAAGTAGGGACCTTTTCCATTTCTTTCATTTTATCCAAAAGGAGACCATGCTCTTGACTGAGTGTTGTCTATCTGATACGGAAAAGAGGTTGCTTTCGGCTAAGAGCACTCTTTCAGTGAGTACTCTTTATGATTTGTTGAGGTTCCTTGGATAACATCAAGCATCTACGTGAGGTCTGGGAGAGAGATTTAGGAGTCGAGATTACTTCGGAAACATGGGAGAATGTTTGTGAGAATGTGAGGAGGATTTCAATTTTTTGAAGGACCCATGCTCTGCAGTTAAAGATTCTTCATAGGGCTCATCTGGCCCCAGATCGTCTAGCAAAATGTAAGCAGGGAGCATCTTCAATGTGCCCCAAATGTAAAATAAACACAGGTACTCTCACTCATTGTCGGTGGTCCTGCTACAGACTCTGCGCATATTGGAGCACTGTGGCAGGAGTAATTGAGAGGGTCTTGGGGATCAAAGTCATGATGGACCTGGTCTCTTTGCTCCTGGGTTTGTGGGATTTACCTCCCTCAGATGTAGATGGGAAAAAGCATTTTAAAATTATCACTTTTTGTGTGAGGAAGAACATTCTGATGTGCTGGATGTCTGAGAAATCCGCCCCCCCTCCCCGCCCAGGTTTGTCGGGGTGGCATTAGTCAATTATGGAACACATTCCTTTAGACCTTCTTACAAATATGATGCACCAGAAAACATGACATGGCAGCCCTTTTTGAATTATTTGGAAGCAGATCTGTCAGCCATTTTGATTAGGGTTTTTGTCTATCCACGATTGTTTGATTTGATAAACCTAATGCCATGAGAGGAAGAATTTCAAACAAATTCCCTAAATTCATCTGCCTTCCTTGTTAGGCCTCTTGCATTGAAATAAATGCAATTTAATTTATCAGTCCTAACTTGTTCTCTGCTTTGTCCCTGCCTACCTTGACTGCTTGACTTGCCTTTGTTCTCAACTGTACCAGTCTCAGAGTGATTTCTTTCCTCACTATCTCCCTGGGTCCCTTCCCCCCCCCAAGACAGTAATTGCTGCTCCTGGAATTCAAGGAAATCACCTCCAACACTTAAAACACCTCAAGAAAGGAGTAGCTGTTATAGCCAGAACTTTTTCCCGTCCACTTATTAAAAATCAATAAGTAAATAAGTAAAGCCACTCAGTGCAACAAGACCATAGCTCTCAACCTTCGAGAGCATCAATTATTAAACCCACATTTAGATCCCCTAATAATCAGAGGGAAATTGAGAAACATATTTGTAAGGAGATCTTAGCTATCTATAAGAATAATAGGGTAGTTATGGTAGGGGATTTTAACTTTCCAAACATAGACTGGGACTGCCATTGTGTTAAGGGCTTAGATGGAGAGGAATTTGTTAAGTGTGTACAGGACAATTTTCTGATTCAGTATGTGAATGTACCTACTAGAGAAGGTGCAAAACTTGACCTACTCTTGGGAAATAAGGCAGGGCAGGTGACTGAGTTGTCAGTGGGGGAGCACTTTGGGGCCAGCGACCAGAATTCAATTAGTTTTAAAATAGTGATGGAAAAGGATAGACCAGATCTAAAAGTTGAAGTTCTAAAGTGGAGAAAGGCCAATTTTGATGGTATAAGGCAAGAACTTTCAAAAGCTGGTTGGGGGCAGATGTTCGCAGGTAAAGGGACGGCTGAAAAATGGGAAACCTTCAGAAATGAGATAATGAGAGTCCAGAGAAAATATATTTCTATTAGGGTGAAAGGAAATGCTGTTAGTAATAGAGAATGCTGGATGACGAAAGAAACTGAGGGTTTCATTAAGAAAAATAAGAAAGTTTATGTCAGGTGTAGACAGGATAGATCGAGTGAATCCTTAGAAGAGTATAAAGGCAGTAGGAATGTACTTAAGAGAGAAATCAGGCGGGCAAAAAGGGGACGAGATGGCTTTGGCAAATAGAGTTAAGAAGAATCCAAAGGGCTTTTACAAATACATTAATGACAGAAGGGTAACTAGGGAGAAAATAGGGCCCCTCAAAGATCAGCAAGGCGGATTTTCTGTGGTGCCGCAGGAAATGGGGGAGAAACTAAGCGAGTATTTTGCATCAGTATTTACTGTGGAAAAGGACATGGAAGATATAGAATTGAGGGAAATAGATGGTGACATCTTGAAAAATGTCCATATTACAGAGGAGGAAGTGCTGGATGTCTTGAAATGTATAAAAGTGGATAATTCCCCAGGACCTGATCAGATGTACACTAGAACTCTGTGGGAAGCTAAAGAAGAATTGCTGGGCCTCTTACTAAGATATTTGTATCATTGAAAGTCACAGGTGAGATGCCGGAAGATTGGAGGTTGGCTAATGTGGTGCTACTGTTTAACAAGGGCGGTAAGGACAACCCAGGGAACTATAGGCCAGTGAGCCTGATGTCTGTGGTGGGCAAGTTGTTGGAGGAGTCCTGAGGGACAGGATGTACATGTATTTGGAAAGGCAAGGATTGATTGGGGATAGTCAACATGGCTTTATTTGTGTGAAATCATGTCTCACAAACTTGATTGAGTTTTTAAGGAAGTAACAAAGAGTATTGATGAGGGCAGAGCAGTAGATGTGATCTATATGGACTTCAGTAAGGCGTTCGACAAGGTTCCCCGTGGGAGACTGGTTAGCAAAGTTAGATCTCATGGAATACAGGGAGAACTCGCCATTTGGACACAGAATTGTCTCAAAAGGTAGAAGACAGAGGGTGGTGGTGGAGGGTTGTTTTTCAGACTGGGGTCTGTGACCAGTGGAGTGCCACAAGGATTGGTGCTGGGTCCACTACGTTTCATCATTTATATAAGTGATTTGGATGTGAGCATAAGAGGTATAGTTAGTAAGTTTGCAGATGACACCAAAATTGGAGGTGTAGTGGACAGCAAAAAAGGTTCCCTCAGATTACAATGGGATCTTGATCAAATGGGCTGAGAAGTGGCAGGTGGAGTTTAATTTAGATAAATGTGAGGTGCTGCATTTTGGGAAAGCAAATCATAGCAGGACTTATACACGTAATGGTAAGGTCCTATGGAGTGTTGCTGAACAAAGAGACCTTGGAGTGCAAGTTCATAGCTCCTTGAAGGCGGTGTCGCAGGTAGATACAATAGTGAAGAAGGATTGATATGCTTTCATTTATTGGTCAGAGAATTGAGCACAGGAGTTGGGAGGTCATGTTGCGGCTGTACAGGACATTAGTTTAGGCCACTGTTGGAATATTGCGTGCAAGTCTGGTCTCCTTCCTATCGGAAAGATGTTGTGAAACTTGGAAGGATTCAGAAAAGATTTACAAGGATGTTGCCAGGGTTGGAGGATTTGAGGTAGAGGGAGAGGTTGAATAGGCTAGGGCTGTTTTCCCTGGAGGTGTCGGAGGCTGAGGGGTGACCTTATAGTGGTTTATAAAATCATGAGGAGCATGGATAGGATAAATAGACAAAGTCTTTTCCCTGGGTTGGCGGAGTCCAGGACTAGAGGACATAGGTTTATGGTGAGAGGGGAAAGATACAAAAGAGACCTAAAGGGCAACTTTTTCACTCAGAGGATGGTACGTGTATGGAATGAGCTGCCAGAGGAAGTGGTGGAGGCTAGTACAATTGCAACATTTAAAAGGCACCTGATGGGTATATGAATAGAAAGGGTTTGGAGGGATATGGGCCAGCTGCTGGCAGGTGGGTCTGGATTGGGTTGGGATATCTGGTCGGCATGGACGAGTTAGACCGAAGAGTCTGTTTCCGTGCTGTACATCTCTATGACTCTATGATTGCAGTTTTGATTTTTTTTGTAGCATAATATAGTAGTTGGTTTAGTGTTTATTACTGTCTTTAATGTTATGCTATATTTTCATATTTTTGTAACTTCTAATTTTGTGAAAAAAAATTTCAATAAAAATATTTTTTTTTAATAAGTTATATGCTGTGTTCCCATTCAGTTATAATTGGCAGCTTTTTTCTTTCATTAGAAATTACACCAGCATGTGGATACTAAGAAGCATTTTGGCACATTTATTAGGTGACCACCTGCAGAACTCTGCCATGCAATTTGATTGGGCGATAGGGTAATGAATATAAATTCATTTCACTGTAAAAATCAAGGCTAAAACTCCCGTCAGTAACGGGGGGGGGGGGCATTAATTTCATTTCCTTTACTTGCCAGAGAAAAAGTTAATATTTAGATCGGAACAAGAAGAAATGTTTACCTTGGTTAATCAAAATTAAACTCTTTAAGTTTATAAAGGCAAACATTCCAAAAATTGCACTACTTTAACCTTACACAAACCCAGTGTTGGTGTGAAATCATATTGAGTACTATATAGCTCAGTCATTTGCACAGTTCAGCTCCATATGTAATACAAATTCAAGATTGTTTTCTACTGCAAAGGTAACACATGTCCAATATCAGTGATCCATTTGTCCTCTTGCAGTGAGAGTTAAATTATATATGTAGTAATTACAAATGTAAAATAATTTAATGCAAAACCCTTATTCTGAGCGCAATTATTTCAGTCGCACTTCTAATTTGGAAATTTATTTTGCAAGACGTTGTTAATCAAGTGAACAGTGCATGATGGTTTTCAGATACACATACACACAGATGGTTTAGACAATAGCTCTATTCTCACGATTATCAGGTCAGCTATCTGATAATGAGCATACCTCAGTGGAGGACAAGGTGAAATGCATAGGCTTTCAAATTCTTTGTGATATCGACCAGGCTAGACTCCCTCAAAACATTTTGAGAAAGTAGCCCAGACCCTAACTTTGCTGGTTGTTTTAAGCAGGTGTAACACGCATATTCCAGGAGGGATGCAGCTGGTCAAACCACTTAGTTTTAAACAAAACAGAATTTATTTAGAAGATTACCGTATGAAACATAAACAAAAGAGAACAGAATGCCAAATAACTTAACCTATCCGCAAACCCAACAGACTATCACAACATTATGATGCTGTTTCCAATACTTGCAACAATCCCCTTAAGTACCCCGTGGCACAAAAGGTAATATCAAACACGGTCTTATCGGGGAGACGTAGGCGAGAGAGTACCAGCGTGCACCTGCTTCTTTGGGTCCAGCAGCTTCAAAACACCACTGTGCTAAAACTGAACCCAACCAGAGAAAAGCTGAGCTTGGAGAACTGGCCACTACCCTTTCATTGTACAATTATTTTTAACTTGAAAGCCTTTTTCCTAAGGCAGTATCTGTTAGGTATAATCCGATTGGCCCTAAAATCCTTCAAACCTAAGAATTTTCAGAGTCTGTCTTTTTAGACCTCTCTGGGAGGGAGAAAAGCCAAGGACGCCATAACGTTGTTAAAGGAGCAGAATCGTCACTCTTGTAAACTGTGAATCTGTAATCTTCACAGTTCATTCTGTGCCTTACAAATTAGAAATAGTCATAGAGATGTTCAGCACAGAAACAGACCATTCAGTCACTCATCTGTGCCAACCAGATATTCTCAACTAATCTGGTCCCACTTGCCAGCACTTGGCCCATATCCCTCTAAGACCCTCCTATTCATATACCCATCAAATTGGGTATAATTGCTGTAATTAAATGCTGCAATTATACCAGACTCCATCACTTCCTCTGGCAGCTCACTCTACATGCACACCACACTCTGCATGAATAAAGTTACCTCTTACGTCCCTTTTAAATCTTGCCCCTCTCATCCTAAACCAATGCCCTTTGATTCTTGACTCTCCCACTCCAGGGAAAAGATCTTACCTATTTACGATTTCCATTCCCCTCATGATTTTATAAACCTTAGCCCTCAGCCTCTGACGCTCCAGGGAAAGCAGCCCCAGCCTCTTCAGTCTCTCTGTGTAGCTCAAATTCTCCAATCTTGGCAACATCCTTGTACATCTTTTCTGAACCCTTTCAAGTTTCACAACATCCTTCCTATAGGAGGAAAACCAGAATTGACAAATAAAGAAAGCATACTGAATGTCGTCTTCACTATCCTTCTACCTGCCCTGCACTGCAAGATCTCTTTGTTCAGCAACACTCCCAGAATCTTACCATTAGGTGTATAATTTTTTTTTAAATGAGATGAGTTTGCAGCCATTGGATTCATGCAGGTCAAGAAACCAAAGATAGCTGGAGGAGGTGCAAATGGCAGAATAGTAAAACAGTTGACAACTGAAAGCAAAATCAAGAGAAAAGCAAGATTTTGGCCAAAACATGCAAAGAAATCAAAATGGGAAATAGATTATGGTCTGGAATTGTTGAACTTCATGTTCTGTCCAGAATGTTTACATGAAAGAAATGCCATTCCTCCAGCTCTACTGTTAAAATTAAAAATTTATCAGAGCACTGCACTAGGCTGAGGACCAAGATGTCTGCTTGTGAACAAAATAGATCAATCAAGTGGCATCCACTAGAAGCACAGAGTTATGCTTGCATTCCAAAGGACAAATGCTTTAAAAAAAACGCAGATGCTGTTTGATGCTCATGGCAGCAAAATCCGGCCCGATTTGTTTTAGCTAGAGTCCTCCATCTGTACAATGAAATAATATTTTCTATGCCACAACAATAAGAAAATTGCAAATTTTGCATATAGAATTATATCATTGCTTTAGTGACAATTGAAACTTGAAATTAAACTCTTTTGAGATGTGGTGATTATAGCAACTTAGCTGCATTCTTCTAGTATAGAGTTTACTTATTTTTGTTGGTCTCAAAGAAGCCTTTTTCTTTCCTCCACATTCTGATATAAAAACAACATTCAAGTGGTCACTACAAAGATAAGGATTGACAAAAACTCCAAAATAACAACTTTGGAATCCATGTAGCTGGAAATCTTTTGTAATTGTAAAGATTTAAGTTTTGTTTTAAGCTATTTTCAATACTTGGATTGCATGTCTTAGATTCTAGGCATTAAATCACATACAAATCACCCAGCTTCTGTGATTAAAAACTTTATAAGAAGTGCAGGTAACTTTAGCAATTACTTCCTGACAAAAATAATTCATTGCCTGTTCTAATAAGTCTTGGGAAATATGCTTGGCAGCTGTTATTCAGAACCAGGAATTGCGGGAATGCACCCTATATTTGAACAGATATGCCTACTCAATCGCAGTCAGAATAGTTGAAAGCTATTCTCAGAGCTTAACATTAAAGGCGCTAATTGGTGTTGGGACTTCCCAATTTTTGGCAAGCACTATTATCCAAGGGCAAACCAGATCCCTTAATATAAGACTTAGCTGAAAATTATTTGCACCTTTTAATGTGGATGCTAGTAATGCACATAGTTAACCCTTCTATCATTGTGGTTAATTTTATGTTTAAACCTCATTAGGATACAGGATCCATTTGGTGAAAATAACTTCAGAATGTGACCTGTTTGAAATTAGTTTGTAATTTCAAATAAATTAACTACTTTTAAATCTTTCAAAGATATTGAAAGTCAGAGATTCTACATTTGAGAAAAAAAACAAGAAAATTAGCTTTTAAGTGTCAATTTGAAAGGTGAAAAGACAATGAATGTTGAGGCTAGGAAGTGACCGTTATCAGCATCAAGGAATTCTCATCTGATGTCTGTCATGAATATCACCTCTGATACCTAACAAATCAAATTTGAAAGGAAGGTGTATTGCAGCCACCTTCATTAACATAGAAATGGAGCAAAACAACATGTGGACGATAGAATATAGAAGCTATACCAAAGAACCAAACAATAGCTTGATCAAAGTTTTAAGGACAGCCTTAAAGAAGGTGAGGAAGTTGAAGAGGAGGTTGTCTTAGGAGAAAGTGTTTGTTCCATCCGCTGGTAGTGGTGTTGCAGATCACTTGGTCAGAGTTGCTGTGGCAACATTTACTTTTATGTGTACATTGTAATTGGGTCATACGCACCTCCATTATTAAGACCTAAGGTAGGACCTATATCTAGAGCTGCTGGTTAAAGGCCAGGAGCCCACAAGACCTGCTTGATGAATCCTGTTGGTAGTAATTTTTCTGATGTGTGCCATGATTATGTCTACATGCTCTTTCAGGTTGAGGCTAAAAAGCATAAAAAACAAAGAATAAAACTGATACTTCCTGACCTGTAGCTTAATTCCATCAAGGCTCATTTACTTAATAATCTATTACTAATTCTATTAGCATGGAGGACATTGACAACTAAGAATACAGAAACCTCAAAAAAATGAGTGTGTTCAGTGTCAAAATTGCAAGACAATTGGCTGCTGTGAAATTAAATTGTAGTTATTTAACAGAACTTTGCCTTTTAGTATACCCAGAAAATGGTGAACAACTAAAATGCAGAGCTGTTATCATTCTTATTAGGCCTATTGAAGTTATTGTAGAGATGGTTGATAACATCTACGTTGCAGTCTTTCGTGATATTTCTCAGTGCACTAGACATGTGGATTTCATTTAATTCAACAGCAGAAACATTGAGGGTAATGCCCAAGTACATTTGTGGGAAAATTCAGTTGGCTGGTGTGAAGTATTACTAGTTACAAGGCTGATCATTTTTTTCTGATATTAGGACAAACGTCTTGATTTTCTTTGGAACTTATGGAGACACAGAAAGATGACAAGTTTACAAATATACTGTTCATTATATTCTTTACTGAATTCGCTCAACTAAGGTCTTAACTGTTGTACAAGTTTGAAAGAATAGGGACTTCTACAAATTATTTCTTTACTGAGAAAAATTATCTGTTGGCAAAGAGGTATAATCCCCTTCATCTAATAAAGCAGGTAAAAAGAAAGCTCTTTGTCTCATTGAACTACTCAATCTCAGGTATCTAACTTTGCTGTATTATATAGCAATTTTCAAATATTATTCCAAGTTAGGGATAGTTAGATTGGGATATTATCTGGATAGATTAAAAACTACAACAATGTATGTAATCCAATCATAGAAAATATATAGGTCGTTCCCAATGAGTGGTTACTGTATGTCATTACTTAAGAAATGTGAAAACATCAATGCATTCTGTTTTCTGACCGGAAAGTTGGCATGGAATACACTTGCACTTCAAAAATTTATCTATTCAAATTCATAAATGCAATCTGGCTCTTCCAAAAAATTGTACATTAAAGTCCCTGTGCAACTAATTTAAATGTATTTTCACTGATAGGTCAGTGACACTGCAGTCATGATTCTCCTAGATTTATGCTCACAGCACACTCGGTGGTAGGTTAGAGTGAGAAACTTTAAGTGTAGCTGTTTCAAGAATCAGCTGAGATTGATGGATGTGAGGAATATGTGAACTGAAGTGTGTGGAAAGTTTGAGTAACGGTTTCTGCAGGTAGGGTTTTTTGGAGTGTGTTTCTTCTGTTAAACTGAACATTGACAGCACTGATTTTGCATCTGGCTGCCTTGGGTAGTGGGACAATTGAGAGATTTGCCATTGTGCACCCACCAATAGTGAAACCTATTGGTATACATTTGTATTGCATTATCATGAAAGAGAAGGAATAGGAATGTTTAGGAACTGTATTAAAAGCATTTACTTCACAAAGAAGCAGTATGACAGCTGTTCAAGCCACTGCATCATTTTCTGCAGTCTTCAGCCCATCCTGCTCTATTTGTGGCCATTAGATGATGAGCGTGCACAAATTTTATGGTAGCAAGTCATTTCAGGCAGCCATGGGAGATCTTTAATATGAGTATGGGTATGTGTTCAACAGGTGAGAAGAGCCAGGGAATGCTGACATCACACCATTAGGGAATATGAAAAGGCCATCAAATTTTATATGATTGCTCCTAAGACTCAAAATATTTAGGTTCCATCTGTAGTAACTTTGCAATCCCTTTACTTTCTTGACAAGAAATCTTTCCAGTTCAGGAGCTTAGATTATATTAGACAACAAGCAAATAGTCCTGTATGTAAAGGCAGAGTTCTGATGAAAGGTCATTGCACTCAAAGTGTTAGCTCTGTAGTTGTTGCCAGACCTGCTGTATTTCTCCGGCGCAGTCTGTTTTTCCTTTTATACCATGTCTTCTGTCTATGCATCTGGAATTGGGTCTGCAGACTGTGATGCATGTTGTACATTATTGTTTCATTCCATTCTAGTAATTGGACTCATGGCTTTTTTTGTCAATCATTTTAAGAAAGCAAAATGCTAAAATTCATTGTGATCTTTTGAGCCTGTTGTGATGAAAGGTGCATGACAGAATAGCCAAGGATACATTAGACTTGATCTGATTCCCTCCAGAGAACAACCATGCATATTCAAATTGTTGAAATTCACTCAGAGCCCAATTAACTCGATAAGAATTTAGTGTCCTGTTTGCAATTGACTTTACAGCAGGTAGGTACATTTTGTACATGGTATACCAAATGATTAAGATTAATTGATTGAGACTGGTTTCTGCTTGCAAATAAAGCAGAGCAAATGCATCATGACTATTTTATATAACATTCTACAGACATATTCACACATTCCTTTAGGATCCAATTTGCTTTCCTATCACTGAAAAAAATAGTTAACAAAATATATGCATCAGAGTTCACTTGAGTCGGAACAGGATACCTTTATTAATGATAATTAATAAAAGTTTTAATGGCAGCTACGTGAGAATAGATGTTATCGAATGACCATTTTTCATTCAGTAGGCTTGACTTTCTGGAGAGAATAGAGAAAGTGAGGACTGCAGATGCTGAAGATCAGAGTCAAGACTGTGGTGCAGGAAAAGCACAGCAGGTCAGACAGCATCTGAGGAGCAGGAGAATCATCGTTTCGGGCATAAGCCCTGATGAGGAACTCATTCCTGATGAAGGGTTTATGCTCGAAACGTTGATTCTCCTGCTCCTTAGATGCTGTCTGACCTGCTGTGCATTTCTGGAGAGAAAGTCCTTTATAAGAATTTGAAGTTACTGATCTGACAGTGAGGTTTACATCTGCTAGTGAGCCAGAAATGTTTAATCAGGTGACATAGTACTGATTCTTACCTCTGAGTTTAAATCCTTGCTATTTATTAAAGTTCAGTCGTTTTTTTTCTGAGTACTGACTTTTTTCCATGTCAGAGCTATCTCCTGGAAAAGAAAGCTGACGGGGGAGGAGGCATCATCCACTTGGTGCCCTACAAGTGGATTAACAAACATGCAACACAATAAGTTCATACTATAATTAACATAATAAAACTTCTCAAAGCTTCACGTGTTATTAGCTGGCAAAATGTGACACCACATTATGATATTAGAATGATTGTTTTCATAAGTTTTAAGGACCATCTTAAAGAAGGAAAGAGGAGTTTAGGGAGTGAGTTCCAAATCTTAGGGCCCTCGCAACTGAAGGCATGGTGACTATTGGTTCAGTAAGGAAAATCAGGGAAATGCAAGAGTCCAGAATTAAAGGAAGACAAAAACTTGAATAAGGAGTTTGGCAGCAGATGACCTGAGCTAAGTAGAGATGAGAATGTTACAGAGATGGAATTAAGCATTTGGTGATGGATGGGATATGACATCAGAAGCTCCACTTAGGAACAAACATGACATAATGATTTGGATACGTGAAAACATTCCAACACTAGGCCTTAAATTGAGAAAGGTCATGTTAATAGCTGGAAAAATCATAACACCGTTTGAATAATTCCAGTAAATAAATTGAATTTATTGTCACGCGTGCCAGAATATTTTAATAGTTCATTGAAAGAGAATCACTAGCAATGATTCTTTTGTCATAAATGTTTCAAACAATATCTTCCAGAAAGATGAAAGCAGCTTGTAAAATCTCAAATCAGTGAACCAATTTAGAAAGGAGCACATGGCATAAAGCATGACTCAGCCCATCACATCTGCTGTTTGCCCTGTGCTGACTCCATGGTTTTGTATCTTCCTCTTCTTCAAATATTTATTCAGTTTTTCTTCGAAGTGTTAATGGTCTTTGCCTCAGCCATTCCCAATAGCAAAACATTTAATTTTCCAAAATCTTCTGAGCAAATAAATTTATTTAATACACTCTGTCCTTTCTCAATGATACTTTTAATGTAATGAACCCCCCACTGCCTTCATAAACAGAGAAAATAAACTTTTCCTATTCACTCTGTCTTCAAATTTTTCATAATTATTTAAACATTTACTAAATGTCCTCTAAGCATTATTTGGTCAAGTGAAATAATCCCAGTATCTCAGGTCTGTTCTTGTAGCTATAGATCTCTATCTTGGAGAGTCTATTATCACTGGCAGATTCTAAGACTGTGTACCTAGATCCAAATCATATATGTATGGTGAAAAAAAAAGTTGTGCTAGCTCTGAACCCCTGCATTGTCACAGGCCAAATAACATCTAATTATCCATAAAAGTTAACTGTTTAGCACGCAATATTCTATGTCCACTACTTCGCATACCATATACTGCAACTCTTCTGAGAAACTGCTCATGACATACTTGGCTAAAAATCTATATCGACTATTATTTATCTCTGCAATCGGTTATTTCAAAATGAGTATATTTGTCAAATTCAGCTAATGTTAAAAACTCTATGCTGGCTTTGATTGCCTCAGACATTTTAAATGCTCACTAAATTTATCTCAAATTACAGTTTCTAAGAATGGTTGATCAGCTAATGTTAGAATAGCTGGTTTGTAGTTAGTAAATTTGTTCATCTCTCCATTTTTGAACAAGTTTTTACATTGACATTTTTTTTGGTCCAGTGGCACGATTTGCATTTGTAAGAAGAATTGGAAAATTGTGATGACAGCTTGTTATCCCCTTTCAGATTTCTTTCAGAAACCTGGGAAAGCATGCCATCAGGGTCTAGTGATGTATTTTTTTTTTATCAGTTTTTTTTTATCCTCTGAAAAATATTTTTCTACTTTTAGCTGTTACTATTATTCCATATCTACCTTTAGTACAAATGTATTTCACTCCAAATAATACTATTAACTTTTTCTATCCTTACTCAAACCTAATGTGCAATTGTTACAATTTAACATTTTAATTTTATTTTAACATCAATTATTTATGCCATTTCATTTCTTATTTTTAATCTCATCAAATTAAACAATGTTTCTTGAATTAAAAACATGAATGTTAAAAGCAGTTCTGGATGCTTGCAAAAAGTATTCCATCCTTTAAATGCTCAGTATCCTTTAAACATTAGATTAGATTAGATTAGATTACTTACAGTGTGGAAACGAGCCCTTCGGGCCAACAAATCCAAACCGACCCGCCGAAGCGCAACCCACCCAGACCCATTCCCCTACATTTACCCCTGCCCCTAACACTACGGGCAATTTAGCATGGCCAGTTCACCTAACCTGCACATTTTTGGACTGTGGGAGGAAACCGGAGCAAACCCATGCAGACACGGGGAGAATGTGCAAACTCCACACAGTCAGTCGCCTGAGGCGGGAAATGAACCCAGGTCTCTGGCGCTATGAGGCAGCAGTGCTAACCACTGTGCCACCGTGCCACCCACATATTATCTTTTCACTAAAATAAAACAAAAAACTGGAACCAAAACAGAAATTGCCAGAGGAATTCTGCAAGTCTGGCAGCAACTGTGGAAAGAACCTCGTTCTGGAGAATCACTGGTCCCAAAATGTTAACTCTGCTTTCTCTCCACAGATGTTGCAGACCTGCTGAATTTCTACAGCAATGTCTATTTTTTGTTATCTTTCTTCTAACTGTTCTGTTAAGATTAAAATTGCCCTGTTGTTCCCACATATTTAACTTTTCCACAAATCTGATCCTCACCTCATCTCACACCACAACTATGTCAATTTCCTTCCTATTTTGTTGTCCAATTTGATTTAGTCATGATGCAACCTCCTTAAATCATCATTGCATTATGCACTAACATTACCAATTTATCTAGAATGGGACTTCAGACAGCACAGTAATAAGAAATCTGAGAGAGGAGACGATGAGATAGAGCTGGGAGAATGTCATCAAAAGGGCAGCATATAGATGAGTCATAGAGATGTACAGCACGGAAACAGACCCTTTCAGTCCAACTCCTTCATGCCGACCAGATATCCCAATGCAATCTAATCCCACGTGGCAGCACCCGTCCCATATCCCTCCAAACCTTTCCTATTCGTATACCCATCCAGATGCCTTTTAAATGTTGCAATTTTATTAGCATCTACCACTTCCTCTTGCAGCCTATTCCACACACGCACCACCCATTGCGTGAAAATGTTGCCCCTTAGGTCTGTTTTATATCTTTCCCCCCTCACTCTAAACCTTGCCCTCTCGTTCTGGACTCCCCCACCACAGGGAAAAGACCTTGTCTATTTACCCTATTCATGCCCCTCATGATTTTATAAACCTCGATAAGGTCACTCCTCAGCCTCCAACGCTCCAGGGAAAACAGCCTAACCTATTCAACCTCTCCATATAGCTCAAATCCTCCAACCCTGGCAACGTCCTTGTAAATCTTTTCTGAACCCTTTCAAGTTTCACATCCTTCCGATAGAAAGGAGACTAAAATTACATACAATATTCCAAAAGTGGCTTAACCAATGTCCTGTACAGCCGCAACATGACCTCCCAATTCCTATACTCAATACTCTGACTAATAAAAGAAAGCATACCAAATGCTGCCTTCACTATCCTACCTCTACTTTCAAGGTGCTGTGAACTTGCACTCCAAGGTCTCTTTGTTCAGCAACACTCCCTAGGACCTTACCATTAAGTGTATAAGTGCACTGCTAAGATTTGTTTTCCCAAAATGCAGCGCCTCGCATTTATGTAAATTAAATTCCATCTACCACTTCTCAGCCCATTGGCCCATCTGATCAAGATCCTGTTGTAATCTGAGGTAACCGTCTTCGCTGTCCACTACACCTCCAATTTTGGTGTCATCTGCAGACTTACTAACTATACCTCTTATGCTCACATCCAAATCATTTATATAAATGAAGAAAAGTAGTGGACCCAGCACTGATGCTTGTGGCATTCCACTAGTCACAGGCCTCCAGTCTGAAATCAACCCTCCACCACCACCCTACAGAACTTCCTACAGAGTTCTAGGGTACATCTGATCAGGTCCTGGGGATTTATCCACTTTTCTGCGTTTCAAGACTGAAAAGTAGTGGACCCAGCACTGATGCTTGTGGCATTCCACTAGTCACAGGCCTCCAGTCTGAAAACAACCCTCCACCACCACCCTCTGTCTTCTACCTTTTGGGCCAATTCTGTATCCACAGGGCTGGTTCTTCCTGTATTCCATGAGATTTGACCTTGCTTACCAGTCTCCCATGGGAAACCTTGTCGAATCCCTTACTGAGGTCTATATAGATCACGTCTACCACTCTGCTCTCATCAATCCTCTTTGTTACTTCTTCAAAAAACTCAATATTTCCCATGCATAAAGCCATGTTGACTATCCCTAATCAGTCCTTGCCTTTCCAAGTACATGTACATCCCGTTCCTCAGGGTTCTCTCCAATACCTTGCCCACTACTGACATCAGGCTGACTGGTCTATAGTTACCTAGTTTGTCCTTACCACCTTTCTTAAACAGTGGCACCACGTTAGCCAATCTTCAGTCTTCCGGCATCTCACCTGTGACTATCGATGATACAAATATCTCAATAAAAGGCCTAGCAATCACTTCCCTAGCTTCCTACAGAGTTCTAGGGTACATCTGATCAGGTCCTGGGGATTTATCCACTTTTCTGCGTTTCAAGACTCCTCCTCTGTAATATGAACATTTTTAAAGATGTCACCATCTATTTCCCTACATCCTATATCTTCCATGTCATTTACCACAGTACATACTAATGCAACATACTCGTTTGGTGTCTCTCCCATTTTCTGTGGCTCCACACAAAGGCCGCCTTGCGTATCTTTGAGGGGCCCTATTCTCACCTTGGTTACCTTTTTGTCCTTAATGTATTTGTAAAAACCCTTTGGATTCTTCTTAACTCTATTTGTCAAAACTATCTCATGACCCTTTTTGCCCTCCTGATTTCCCTGTTAAGTATACTCCTACTGCCTTTATCCTCTTCTAAGGATTATTCAATCTATCCTGTCTTTACCTGACATATGCTTCCTTCTTTTTCTTAATGAAACCCTCAATTTCTTTAATCATCCAGCATTCCCTATACCTACCAGCCTTTCCTTTCACCGTAACAGGAATATACTTTCTCTGGATTCTCATTATCTCATTTGTGAAGACTTCCCATTTTACAGCAGTCATTTTACCTGTGAACACCTGCCCCAATCAGCTTTTGAAAATTCTTGCCTCATACCATCAAAATTGGCCTTTCTCCAATTTAGAACTTCAACTTTTAGATTTGGTCTATTATTTTCCCTTTTCCATCGCTATTTTAAAACTAATCGAATTATAGTCATTGGCCCCAAAGTGCTCCCCCACCGACACATCAGTCACCTGCCCTGCCTTATTTCCCAAGAGTAGGTCAAGTTTTGCACCTTTTCTAATAGGTACGTCCACATTTTGAGCAGAAAAGTTTCCTGTATATGCTTAACAAGTTCCTCTCTGTCTAAACCCTTAATACTATGGCAGTCCCAGTCTATGTTTGGAAAGTTAAAATCCCCTACCATAACCACCCTAAAATTGTTATAGATAACTGAGATCGCCTTCCAAATTTGTTTTTCAGTTTCCCTCTGATTATTGGGGGCTCTATAATATAATCCGAATAAGGTGATCATTCCTTTCTTATTTTTCAGTTCCACTCAAATAACTTCCCTGGATGTATTTCGGAAATATCCTCCATCAGTACAGCTGTAATGCTATCCCTTATCAAGAACGCCACTCCCCCCTCCTCTTTTGCCTCCCTTTCTGTCCTTCCTGTAGCATTTGTATCCTGGAACATTAAGCTGCCAGTCCTGCCCATCCTTGAGCCATGTTTCTGTAATTGCTATGATATCCCAGTCCCATGTTCCTAATCATGCCCTGAATTCATCTGCCTTCCCTGTTAGGCCTCTTGCATTGAAGTGAATGCAGTTGAATTTATCAGTCCTATCTTGTTCTCTGCTTTGTCCATGCCTGCCCTGGCTGTTTGACTCACTTCTTTTCTCAACTGTACCAGTCTCAGATTGATCTCTTTCCTCACTATCTCCCTGGGTCCTATCCCCCCATCTTACTAGTTTTAATTGTCCCAAGCAGCTCTCGCAAATCTCCCTGCCAGTATTCAAGTGAGAAATAGGAAAAGGCCAAATCATTCTGAAAACTCCAAAGATAATAACGCTGATGTGCAATGTGAGGCTATTGCAGCAGATTCTCCAAAAGGGTAAGAGTGGAATCGAGCAAAACCGGTTCTGCTTAACTACTCAGTGAAGGAGAGATGGAGGAGAATAGTATGATTCAGTGTTTCAGTAGTTATTGACAAACCAAAATGAATAAGGAGAGAAAGTGTGCCTGATTCACAGTAACAAGGAATTTTCTTTGTCTTTGATTAGTTCAAGTGTTGTTCCAGGAGAGGAAGCGGAGACAAATTTCCTGTCAGGTAAATGCTCGCTTTGTCAGCGAGCTGGAACAGCTTGATTGGAGAATGCTTTGTACTTTAAAGCAATTTGTTTTTGTAAGTGAGTGACTTAATAGACCACTTCAAAGGTCATTAAGAGCAGTCATGTAATGAGACACTGGAAGCCTGATAGTGGGGATGACAGGTTTCTTCTTTGCAGTGCATTAGTGAACAATTTTTGGCTTTATGACAATATGGTACCTTTCCTGTACATTTTCCCATAAAGGTGATATTGTTTAAATTGTGGCTGAGGCAAATTTCAAATATTACTGTTAAAAATTGTGTTGCAAACAAGTGAGGAGGGGTGAACAGCATATGTAATAAATTTACAGAGGTGATGGTTACATATACATGACTTAAGCTTGCATAATTTGCCTTAAAATAGGAAGATATTCACTTTATCAATTGCTTCACCAGTGGCAATTGTATGTGTTAAATATAAACTTAAATATTGCTTCATGATATTTAAATTGCTTCAGAGGAAATTATTTTTAGACAATTTCCTGTTTTGATATATCAGATTTTGGGTAAATCATTTAGAACAACTATTTTTTCATTACAAATGTTAGTTGCTCCTGAAGGAACTGATTCTGAAAGTAATATCCAATACCTAATGTAGGCCATATTTCATTGGCACACTTAAACTGAGGTAGTTGCAGTAAGCATAATCTTGTGCTATGAACTAATGTGGTAACAATTCACTTTAGTATGTTACTTATTTAGTGACTGCAAGGTTTCCAGACAAAAATGTAAAATTAAGGACCTTAATGCAAAATGTAGTCGGTCTCAATCCTTGTGATAACCAGGACCAAGAAAGTAATGTGCTAAATGTGGTGTTATTTAATTATAAGAGCTAACTACTGCACAGATGAATGGATACTGATAAAAATGTCTTTCAACCAATTAAAGCCTGCCATCTGGCACTGGATTGATCAATCAGTAATAAAATTGTGCAATGCACTACTGTATTTATGTATTTTCAGCATAGGGAAGTTGGTGGGAAGATGAATGTAGGACACGAATTACATCAGAATGCTTGAATTAGATTGCAGGATGTTGTTTAGACAATTAAATAAAACAGTTGTTTAGTGACCTATATAACAAACAAATAATAAGTGGAATATGCAAAATACATTATTATACTCATAATTACTACAAATTAATATCTTGTTGCCTATTGGGCAAGCATGCAACAGTTTAAAAGAATCCTTGCCAGTTTGTGGCTTTAAAAAAAGGAAAATGAGGCAAATAGAGGAAACGGCAAAGTGTAATGTTGCTTTTTAAAACAAGATTCTGGAACTCTAGTACTCAAACGGGTATCCCCAAAGTCCATCATGTGAAATTTCAGGTTTGTATAGCACATTCAGAATTAATACTCCATATACAGATCCCAACATGCTAGAATCTGTACTATGACCATCTAAATGGGATTAATCATTTGTCACTGTCACTCAATACTATCATTGTCAATAACAGTGTGACATCACAGTACATTGTTTTCGCTCCTTCAGCTGAATGAGGAAGCAATTCAACACTAGCAGTGGCAATAAGCATTTCTTAAAATGTGCTGATGGTGATGTGCAAGTGGAGAAATTAATAAATGTAGAATTCTCATTTGTAATGATTAGCGTCTTTGCCAATGAGCAGTATTATTTACTGTACTTCCTCTGAGACCAGCAATATTTTGAAATGCCTTACAGCATCAGTCATGTGGTTCTGCTCAAAGGTTCAATGAGTCACATAAACCATCTTGGTTGACCTAACATGTTCATGGACTTTTTAAAGCTGAAAACCAATTTGCCCAACTTACCAGAGAAAGAAAACATCAAAACTATCACCATTGCTGCAGATACACCCCAAGTCGAGAGCTTGTTTTGGAAGCCTTGGGTTATGGGAATGATGTGGCCCACTCATTGTAGCTGATTGACTGTAGTAAGTTCCTTGACTCTGGGGATTTTGGCATGAGGGAGGACACATGTTGGAACACCTGTCCTACCAGTAGATTTGCAGGATTTTGCTCAAGTATTGCCAGCAATATTTCTCAAGGGTTTGAGTTGTCTGCTATACATTGTTCATATCTTTAACATTAACGGGAGGGCTCGTATTGTTGCTGTCCTGTAGACCATGAGCTTGAGGTTGGTACCAGATTTAAGATCTTTGTCATCCATCATCTGTTCCTCAGATAACCAAAGGCTTCATCATAGCGATGTTTTAATTTATTGATCTCATTTGTGTGCAGTGTCTTCGGGGCAAAAACATATGTGAGGAATTGTTCAGCATTTTTTGTATTTCATGCTGTACAGTCAGTTCTGACATAACGTGATAGTTCCGTTCTTGTGCGATCTCGCGTTATAAGAAAATCGCACAATAGCCACGTCATTTAAACTAATGAAGCCGAAATCATGTCATTGCCAATAGAGGTAAGGAAAGTTCACATTCTACAAGTAACAGTTTAAATTCTTCAATTTCGTTAAAGCCAATTTGCATTAAAGAAACACATGTTGTAGCAGAACTGACTACAGTTTGTTTGAGTACTGTAAACATTTGTAATAATCTTAGAAACATTGTTTCCTTTTCCACTATAGAAACTACGTGAGAAGCAGAAAGCTGTGCGGGAGAGCCATGGGCCAAACATGAAGCAGGTTAAAATGTGGAGAGATTTTGAGCAACTGATGGAATGCAAGAAACAGTGCTTTCAAAGACAGCAGCACCAGAATTCTATTGGTCAGGTGATACAGGAAGGAGGAGAGGACAGATTGATCTTGTAAATTATATAATTGATTTGTCTTATTGTGCCTCAAAAACTTAAGATTCTTTGTCTTGGGGCTTTTTCAACAGTTTTTCAACTATTTTTGAGTTATTCTTGGTTTTAGTTAATATACCGAATTCTAAATTTGCAATTAATTGTTTAGTAACTTAGATTTTGTATGCAATTAGCACCTACAAAGTCTCATTTGCAACAACAAATTTGATGATCCACCAGCTCTTCTGTAACAACATTGTGTTCTCATGGGGTAAAGCAGGAATAGAAGTTTTTGTCTTTTCACCATGGTACCTCAGGAGAATTGAGTAGTGATCATACCTACTGTACATAATTTTTCTATGCCACATTATCTTTCATCAGCTGAAAAAGAGAAACAGATATAAGGAGCTGTGCAATTCAGGCCAACTCAGAAAAAACTGTGACCAGAGTGTGAATGAAAATAAATGTTGAAGCTTATTCATAGGAAATGTGTAAAGCAGGCAAATATTGAAAATACAAACATATGTACAGATTTCTTAACTACATCAAAATATTCTTCATGAAAACAGTGAAATGTATGATTTTCAAAGTTGTGTTTTAATAAAAATAAGTCAACCATACCAGTATCAACAAAATTGCGACCATGAGTCTTCACTAATATCTCAAGTGTGTTCTGAGGGTATTATAGCATAGGAAGTCCCAGGATTGACCTTTGTGCTGTCACCTAAATTGGCTGAATGGCAGTGATGATAGCACTTAAGAATAACTTTGTTGCTCCCAAGTTAAACAGCAGGAACAAAATGACAACTGTGCCCTAATCTGGTCCTCATTAAAAGAGCTTCATACCTGTTCAAAGGTGAGCATGATTACTTTTGGTGATGTACTCTTTCCACAAGCAAATAATTTACTAGTGCTCATAGTCGAGAACAATTACTAATTCAGTGTCGTACAAGAGAGCTGTTAGTGCCTTGATCCTATACTGCTTTCATGGGGAGGAATTTATGGTTTCATAGCATAATTTAAATTAGTATGTATATTGCCTTGCAAACTATTCTGAATATTTATAATCAGCATTGTTGCAGATGAGCTTGAATTCTATTTCGATACTCGATCGGAATTATTGGGTTTATTCATCCCTGAGTGGCTGTATTCAACTTTAGTACATCAAAAATATGAACAGTGCTAAAGTTCTAATGATTATTCTAAAGATTATAAGAGCCATGATTTTCTGTGTTAATGAAAATGCCAGATTTTGTGTTTTTTCAAAATGCAGGCCATAACAATTGTTAAGCAAGTAAAGGCTCAATTTATATCAATTAGTTCCTTGATATTAGTGTTTTCGTTATTAGATTCTTATTATTTGGTACTAAGTATAATGGTCAAAGAGGAGCCAGTTGCCATATTCTTAACAGCTGAAAATAAGTCAATCAGTTGGGACTGCAGCCTTCTTTTGGAGTAATTTTTAGACTGTGCCTATTATTGAGTGCAGATGTCGCTGCCAATTATTCTTCAGATTAAAGAAGTCTCTCAGGAAATATACTGGATTCAACATCACTGAATCTGCAATGATTTGCAATGGGAACTTGATTGTACTAAATAATCTGAAAATTTGGAGCTCCCCTTCAAGCTCTAATTTTGTCATTTCTGATTGCATGAAACAGAATAAAATGGCAAGAAATTGATAGAACAATAATCCAGATTCACTTTTCCCCATAAACACATGGCAATCTTTACTGTCTCTGTTTGCTGTCTTTTAAATATTTTTGTTAAAACTTTGCGAATAAGACTTTGATGTGCTTCTCCATACAAAATTTAGAAGACCAATAAATGTGATAGAGTAATAACTATATTTGTGGGAACAGTGAATCTGCAGATTGAGCTGTTTTGTAGTATTATGATAGGTTTCAGAATGAGTGTTTGCACTTGTTTTCAGAAGTATGCCTGATCTTTTGAATAGGTTATGATTAGGTTAAAAATATTGATATAGTTCCCAGCATGTAATGCTGTCACAATAAAAATGTAGTGTATAAACGTGTATGAAATGATTTATTTTGTGCATTTTAAATGTTTGATACATGGAATTAAAAGCACATAGTTCCTCATGGAAAGTGTGTGCAACAATCTGAGTTAAAATGCAGAGTTTTATTTGCCATATTACCAACATGACTGAATGGATTGGTTTTTCCAGTGATAATGAAATGACTCATTAGACTAATTTGTTTCTACCACAATGGGTTCAATTTTCATTCTAGGATGTAGTTCCATTGTTGCAGGAACCCGCAAACATTGACAGGACAATAAGAGACTTCCAGAAATCTTTAGATTGCAGCCCACTGTCTTTGGTGGGAGCTACCGACACATGAAGGGGACAGTGAGTGGGTTTCTATTTCCATTCACCACCTGATCAGGTAAAGAGCAAAGGTGAGATTAATGCAGTGAAGGCTTCCCAATTAAGCGATGCCTCTCTGTTCAGCTTCTAGGATGCGGCCACAATTGCTGAATGCTTTATAGGGTTGCCTGGCAAAGTGACCACCGTCCTGAGCATAAACTTTCTGGATCATGCCTTTCCAGGAAACTCACCCTGCATTTTTACTAAAATAGAACAAAGAACTGCAGATGCAGGAGATCTGAAACAACCCTGAGCCTCAGCGCAAGCTAAAAAAACAGCATCTCATTTTCCACTTGGGTACTCTGCAGCCTCTAGGACTCAACGTGGAGTTCAATAACTTCATAGTCTAATTCCATCCTTCCATTTTTTTTAACCCACCCTTCCCTTTTTTTTTAACCCACCCTCACACCTGGTCCTGTCATGACGTGGGTTACTTTTAGCAGTCAACCTATTCTGGCCCACTCATTATTCACTTATCACATTACATGGATCAAAACAGAAATTGCTGGAAAGAATTCAGCAGGTCTGGCAGCATCACTGGAGAGAAAGCAGAGATGTGGGTCGATTCTCTTGCTCCTCAGATGCTGCCTGACTAGGTTTTATGATAGGTTAAGTTATTTGGTATTCTGTTCTCTCTTGTTTGTGTTTCAATCTTGTAAATAAATTCTGTTTTGTTCAAAACTAAGTGGTTTGGCCAATTGCATCTCTCCTGGAATATCCATGTTATACCTGCTTAAAGCAATGAGCAAAGTTAGGGTCTGGGCTATTTTTTGAAATGTTTTGAGGAGGTTCTGGCCTGGTCCATAACACACTTAGCTCCTCTTCTATCCTGGCCTCATATCACAAATCCTCTCATTTGCCTATTCCTTCCATATCGCATTTTTTCTCTCTCTCTCTCTCTCTCTCTTCAACATAAAAAACATTTTTCTCCTAGCTGCTATTAGTTCCCTTGGTGTCACTGGACTCAAAATGTTAACTCAGCAGGTCTGGCAGCAGTGGAGAGAAAGCAGAATTTCACCAGCAATTTCTGCTTTTGTCCTGGATTTCTATTCCCAGATTTCATTCGAAATCTGTGCATATACGAGAGCCGACCCTACACAGGAACAGTAGAACAGCACCAACTCTACCCTGAGAGCTGTCTCCCCTTGGCAGCTGGCTGAGATGGTGGGGGAGGGTGAACCAGGCAGGCAGAAGCAGCAATCAGGCCCTACCCAGCTCAGGGTGGGGCGGTATGGCAGACGGACCTTGAAATCTGGAGTGGTGGTGGCTATGTCCAGGGTCAATCAAATTGGCGAGGTGGGGCCAGTCTTCTACAACTCTGCCAGAACCTTCCAATTCCATGCTTTTTCGACAATGATTTTCTCTTACATCATCATCCCCCCCCTCCCCCCGGCCCACTTCAGTTGGTCACTCTGGAGACAGGCATCTTTTCAGGAAATAGGTAACGACTCTTACCAAAAGTCCTAATCTTCCTTAATCATGCAGTGTTGAGAATGTGTTATGCAGCTGGATTGATAATATCTGCCTCCTGTTTTTCACCCTTTCATTCGCTCACCCCCAGCTCATCATCACAAGTCATTGAAGATCTGGCCAGTTGTATCTTTATAAAATTCCCATTTGCATTTGCTCACTGGAAAGAAATCATTTGTACACGTTAGAGTCATAAAGTCATAGAGATGTACAGCATGGAAACAGACCCTTCGGTCCAACCTGTCCATGCCGACTAGATATCCCAACCCAATCTAGTCCCACCTGCCAGCACCCGGCCCATATCCTTCCAAACCCTTCCTATTCATATACCCATCCAAATGCCTCTTAAATGTTGCAATTGTACCAGCCTCCACCACATCCTCTGGCAGCTCATTCCATACAGGTACCATCCACTGCGTGAAAAAGTTGCCCCTTAGGTCTCTTTTATATCTTTCCCCTCCCACCCTAAACTTATGCCCTCTAGTTCTGGACTCCCCGACCACAGGGAAAAAACTTTGTCTATTTATCCTATCCATGCCCCTCTATAAGGTCACCCCCTCAGCCTCCAATGCCCCAGGGAAAACAGCCCCAGCCTGTTCAGCTTCTCCCTATAGCTCAAATCCTCCAACCCTGGCAACATCCTTGTAAATCTTTTCTGAACCCTTTCAAGTTTCACTACATCTTTCTGATAGGAAGGAGACCAGAATTGCACGCAATATTCCAACA